>NW_028270151.1:61477101-61782282 GCF_037043375.1 Chiloscyllium plagiosum
GAGAGGTACAGACAGGGTGGATAGGAACAAGCTTTTCCCCCAGAGTGGAGGGACTAAATTACTAGGGGTCACAAGTTCAAGGTGAGAGGGGCAAGATTTATGTAAGATATGTGTGGAAAGTTCTTTACATAGAGGGTAGTAGGTGCATGAAACGTATTGCCAGCAGAGGTGGTAGAGGCTGGCACGACAGCGCCATTTAAGATGTATCGAGACAGGTACATGAATGAGCAGGGAACAGAGGGATACAGATCCTTAGAAAATAAACAACAGGTTTAGATAGAGGATCTGGATCGGCACAGGCTTGGAGGGCCATAGGGCCTGTTCCTGTGCTGTAATTTTCTTTGTTCTTTAACTCGTCAAACTTCAACTCTTCAAAATGTCTGGAATACCTCTGGTTTCACCATGGCCTATGCAGTATTATCACTTTAACCAAAATCAGTTGCAAGACATTCATTTAGTGCCTCAACTACACTGTCTTACTGCCAGGCAGAAAATTCCTTTCAGGCTGCACACCTTCCCTTACCATCCTTATTTATATGACTGTAGAAGACTTCTGGATTCCCTTTCACGTTAGCTGTCAATTTTTCATACCCTCTCTTTGTTCTTCTGAATTGATTTTTAAATTTCAATTTTAGATTCAGATTAGATTACAGTGTGGAAACAGGCCCTTCGGCCCAACAAGTCCACACCGATCCGCCGAAGCGAAACCCACCCATACCCCTACATTTACCCCTTACCTAACACTACAGGCAATTTAGTATGGCCAATTCACCTGACCCTGCACATCTTTGGATGGTGGGAGGAAACCGGAGCACCCGCAGGAAACCCACGCAGACACGGGGAGAACGTGCAAACTCCACACAGTCAGTCGTCTGAGGCGGGAATTGAACCCGGGTCTCTGGCGCTGTGAGGCAGCAGTGCTAACCACTGTGCCACCCACTAACATCCTTCTGAACATTCCATGTTTGGTCTGACTTTCAACTGTATTATCTATGAGACAAATGTTATGTGCACACTTTTTCATGTTCATCTTAATCTTTAACTCAATTAGCCAAGAAGCTCTCAATTTGTCTTCTCCACCTTTCCCCTTCCTGGGAATATACCTTGTCTGTTCCAGAAAGCAACAAAAAAAAACTGTAAACACTAAACTTATGGATAACAGAACACAAATATAATTTATAGTTATTTTTTATTCATTCTTCAGATGTGGACATTCCTGGAGGGGCCAGCATTTATTGTTCAATCCTAGTTGCTCGAGAAGGTGGTGACAACCTGCCTTATTGAACTGCTGCAATCCTTGTGCCGTAGGTAGACACACAATGCTGTTAGGGGGAAGAGTTTCAGAACATTGGTGCAGCAACAGTGAAAGTACATTGATATTTTTCCTTGTCAAGATCATGAGTGGCTTGAAGGAGAACTTGTTCTTGGTAGTGTTCAATTTATCTACTGCCCTTCTCCCAAATAACAGTGGTTGCAGGTTTGGAAGGTACTGTGTATTTCTGCAAATCATCTTTTAGATAATATACACTCTTGCATTGATGGTAAAAGATATGAATGTTGTAAATATAGTGTTGATCAAATGGACACCCAGAATGGTGTCAAGCTTCTTGGGTGTTGTTACAGCTCCACTTATCCACACAACTGAGGAGTTCATCACACTCCTAATGTCTTGTCGATTGTGAACAGTCATAGAGGTTCAGGAGGTGACTTACTTACTGCAGAATTCCTAGCCTTTAATTTGCCCTTGTAGACACATATTTGACTAGACTAATTCAGTTTCTAGTTAAAGGTAATCTCCAGGATATTGATAATGAGATAAAGTGATCATAATGCCATTGAATATCAAGTGGCAATGGTTAGATACTCTCTTCTTGGAAATGGCCATTAGTTGAGTTCAGTTTTGTTTGGATTTCTCGATGCCACACTTGATTAGACGTTAAAAATCACACAACACCAGGTTATAGTCCAACAGGTTTAATTGGAAGCACACTAGCTTTCGGAGCGACGCTCCTTCATCAGGTGATAGTCCTGATGAAGGAGCGTCGCTCCGAAAGCTAGTGTGCTTCCAATTAAACCTGTTGGACTATAACTTGGTATTGTGTGATTTTTAACTTTGTACACCCCAGTCCAACACCGGCATCTCCAAATCTTGATTAGACATGATCTTGATGTCAAAGGCAGTCACTCTCACTTCACCTCTGGAATTTATTTGTTCACTGTTGACATGTTTTGTCCATATTTGAGCCAAGGTTGTATTAAATTCAGGAGCTGAGTGACTCGGGCAGAACCCAAACTGGGCATCAGAGTGCAGGTTTTTGCCATGCAGGTGCTACTTGATAGCACCATTGATGATACCTTCCATCACATTACTGATGATTGATAGTAGACTGACGGAGCAGTAATTGGCCAGCTTGGTTTTGTCCTGCTTTTTCATTACAGGACACACCTTAGCAATCTTCACATTGTCTGGTGAAGACGTAAGTATGCCCTCTTGTGGCACAGTGGTAGCATCCCTACCCCTAGACTGGGAGGCCTGGATTAAAGTCCCATCTGCTCCAGAGATGTATAGTAACATCTCAACAGGTTGATTCAAAAAATAAATTTAATTTAAAAACAATTTTGAGAGGAAGTTATAGTGTTATAGCCGCACTAGCTCAGCGTGATCAGGGACGTGGGATGTTCTGGAGCATGTCTTCCGTCCAGACGAGGCCAAAATGGATCATTCACTCAGAATATATGGCTGTAAACTGTTGCAAATGCTTTAGCCTTATCTTTTCCACTGATGTGTTGGGCTCCACTACTATTGAGAATAGGGATAGTTGTGCAGCCACTTCCTCCTGTGAGTTGTTTAAGTCTGCACTGCCAATCATGACTCAACGTGGTTGCACTCCAGAGCTTCGATCTGATCTATTTGCTGTGGAATCACTTAGCTCTATCACTTGCTGCTTATGCATGGCATGCATGTAGTCCTATTTGGTAACTTCAACAAGTTGACACCTCATTTTTAGGCAAGCCTGTTGTGCTCCCGATATGACCTCTTGCACTCTTTATTGAACTAGGGCTTAATTATTGATTTGATAGTAATAGTGGAGTGGGAGAATATGCGAGGCCATGAGGTTTGATTAAGACATTACAACATGATGTAACGTATACTCACTGAATACAGGACTTTCTTGCTGCCACCGATGTGAGGTGGTAACTCTTACCAATCTTGTAATGGACAGATACATTTGCAACAGGCAGATTAGTGAGCATGAGGTCAAGAAATGTTTCTCCCTCTTGTTATTTCCTCACAATCTGCCACAGTCTCAATCTAGCAGCAATGCCTTTTAGAAGTCAACCAGTTCGACCAGCAGCAGTGCTGTTGAATTGTTCTTGTTGCTGGGCGTGTAAGTTTCTCACCAACAAAACATTGTGCACTTTTGCCATCCTCAGTGCTTCCTCCAAGAAATGGTCAATAGGGAGAAACACTGATTCATCAGCCAAATGGTACATTACCACCAGCAGGAGGTTTCCTTGCCCATGTCAGGCTCGTTGCACGAGACCTCAGGGGATCTGGACGAAAGTGAGGACTGCAGATGCTGGAGATCTGAGTCTAGATTAGAGTGGTGCTGGAAAAGCACAGCAGGTCAGGCAGCATCTAAGGAGCAGGAAAATCAACATTTCGGGCAAAAGCCCTTCATCAGGATTTTCCTGCTCCTTGGATGCTGCCTGACCTGCTGGGCTTTTCCAGCACCACTCTAATCGAGACTCATGGAATCTAGAGTCAATGTGAACGACAGGACAACTGATTGCTGACTGTATATTACTGTGCTGTCATCTCTGATGGGTCTGTCCTCCCAGTGGGAGGAGGCATATCTGGAGATGGTGCCAGTGGTATCTGGGGCATTGTCTGTAAGGTGTGAGAATGACTGTTGTTTGACTAGTCTGTAAGAAAGTTCACCTCATGTTTGCGCTAGACTCCAGATGATAGTACAGAAAATTTTGCAGAGTTGACAGGGCTGTGTTTCCACGATAATTTCAAGTGCCTTAGTCTACACCAAATAGTCTATTCAGTCAAATTCCTTTTTTGAGACTTTCTATTGCTTGATACAACTGAGTTGCTAGCTTTGCTATTTTGGAAGGCAGTTAAGAGTCAACCACATTGCTGTAGTTCTGTAGTCAAATATAGACCAAACCATAGAAGGATGGCAATTTTCCTTTCCTAAAGGACATTAACGAACAAGATGAGTTTTTTTAACAATAGACAACAATAGTGTCATGGTCATCACTAAACTTTGAATTCCCGATATTGAATTCAAATTCCACCATCTGCTATGGTGAGATTTGAACTCAGATCCCCAGAATATGGAATCAGAGTGTTTTACAACACTGAAAGAGGCCCTTCAGCCCATCGTGTCCATGACAGTAACCAAACACTTATCTACTATTGTTGTCTTCCAGCACATGGCGTGTAGCCTTATATTCAATCTTCCCTGGGTCTATGAATAATTGATCAAGCTACAATATCACTGGGCCATCACTTTAGTGCTCATAATGCTGAGGCCTGGCAAAAATCAAAACAAATATTAGCACAAACTGGTGCTCCTTATAATCTGCATTGCTTCTTTCTGCTCAGTTGTAACCAGAGTCTTTTTTTGTGCTACGACAAGATCAATAAGCATTGTTGCTCTATGTCCCTGCAACTCTGCTAGGGAAGAGACATTGGAGACAACACAATTTCAGATGCCTCTTTGGTGAAAACCAACATCACCTTTCTTGAACATAAAGAGTTTTGAGGTCACAAAACATGCTAAATAAATTCAATTTCCTTCTATCTTCGGTCATGCTAGCACTTCAAACATTACTGCAGTTGGGTTTTAATATATGGTTTAAACTCATCAATTGAATTTTTCCAGTGAGAACCCATGCGCACATCAGAATACTGAAAGAATGATCAGTTAAATCTAGGGGAAGAAAGTTTAACTGTGGAGGTGAGACAAACAGCAAAAATATTGTGTACTGCAATAGCAAGATGACTCCCTGTGAATAGGTAAAAATAGTAAAAGGTGGAAGTGAGTTTGAAACCAACGATGAACACTGGGCAAAATTTAAAACTTCAACAGAAGTGATTTGGTCAAGCTGAAAGGTTAAAACAAATAAATGCCTGATTTGCAAGGTAAATTGTCACGAGGGTGTCATTGGATGCAGCAGGAAAAGCAATGCATCAAAGAAAGTTTAATATTATGCCTGGATTGAAAATAAGGCTGAAACAACCATGGCCATCTGTAGGCCCATTCAGTTTACTTCAGTTTCACGTAAAATAGTGCAATTTTCATTCGCACCAACTTTGCGCTTATCTGTACAAAATCAATCAAGTAAACAGTAGTCACTGTGACTTCAAAGGGGAAGTATCCAAACTAAGCAACTGCCTTAATTTCTTTGAGGAGGCGTTAAGTTAATTATGGCATATCTGAGGCATCATGAATGGTGCTGAACCTTGTGTAGTCATCATCGAACATTGCTCCTTCTGACCTTGCTATGGAGGAAAGGTCTTTGCTGAGGCAGCTGAAGATTGTTGGGCCAAGGTCACAACCCTAATGAAGTCTTGTAGAGAGGTCCTGCAGCTGAGATAATTGACCTTCAGGAACCACAACTATCACCTTTTGTTCAAGGTAAAACTAGTGAAGATCTTACCCTGGATTCCCATTGACTCCAGTTTTAGTAAGGCTCCTTGATGGCATACTGAATCCGAAGCTGTCTTAATGTCAAGGACAGTCATTCGCACCTAACCTCTGGAATTCAGCTCCTTTGGCAATATCTGAACCAAAGTTGTAATGAGGTCATGAGCTGAGTGGCTCTGGCGAAACTCAAACTGTGTGTCAGTGAACAAGTTATTGCTAAGCAAACAGATGCTTAACAGGACTTGAAACTAGAAAGTGGGGGCAAGGGAAGGGTGAAATTCCATGAGGTATATTGACCAATGGGAAGCAAAGCTGCAGGTTAACATCTATGGGGGTGGATTCAACTGCATTCAAAAATATGAAAAAAATGAAAAGAAAGGAGAACTCAGGAGAAGTTATTAAAGTCTCCAGCACACAAAACAGGACAAAGTGTTTGTAAAAGGTTAGGAATCAAACTTCAAACACACTGGTGAAATGGATAACAATGAGAAGAGGGACGGTCAATACAGGACTGAAGGTGTTGTGTCTGAATGCGCACAGTATACAAAACAAGGTAAATGAGCTTGTGGCACAGATATTGGCAGGTATGATGTGGTGGTATTACGGGGACATGGTTGCAAAGGGATCGGGACAGTGAACTTAATATCCAAGGATATCCATCCAACTAAAAACACAGGCAGGTGGGCGGGGGGAGGAGTAGGTGGTTGCCTTGTTATTTGAAAAAAAACATGAAATTAATAGCACGAAACAAAGTAGGGTCAGAAGACATAGAATCTGTGTGACCAGAGTTGAGGAACCGCAAATGTAACAAAACTGTAATGGGAGTTATCTACAGGCCTCCAAACAGTAGTCAGGATTTGGGGCATAAAATACACCAAGAGATAAAAAAGGCGTGTAAGAAAGGCAATGTTACAGTGATCATGGGGGATTTCAATATGCAGGTGGACTGTGAAAACTAGGATCGGTAGTGGATCACAAGAAAAGGAATTTGTGGAATGTCTACAAGATGCCTTTTTGGAGCAGCTTGTGGTGGAGCTCACTGGGGAACAGGCAATTCTGAAATTAGTGCTGTGCAATGAGGCAGACTCGATACAAGAGTTTAAAGTGAAGGAACCCTTTGGAAGCAGTGACCATAAAATGATAGAATTTATTCTGCAATTTGACAGGGAGAAAATGATATCAAATGTATTGGTATTACAGTTAAATAAAGGCAAATACAGAGGCATGAGGCAAGAGTTGACCAGAATTGATTGGGAGAGGAGCCTAGCAGGAAAGACAGTGGAACAGCAACAGCAGGAGTTTCTGGGAGTAATTTGAGACACACAGCAAAAATCCATCCTAAGGAAAAAGAAGCATTCTAAAGGGAGGATGAGGCAACCATGGCTGACTAGGGAAGTCAGCGAGGGCATAAAAAGCAAAAGAGAAAGCAAATACAGTAATGTGGCGAAAGGCAGTGGGAAGCCAGAGGATTGGGAAGACTACAAAGACCAATAGAGGACAATGAGGATAGAAATAAAGAGGGAGAAGATTATATATAAGGGTAAACTAGTCGGTAATATTAGGAAAGATTGCAAAAGTTTCTTTAGATGTATAAAGGGCAAAAGAGAGGCAAAAGTAGATATTGGGTTACTGGAAAATGATGCTGGAGAAATAGTAATGGCGAACAAAGGAATGCCTGAGGAACTTTGCATCAGTCTTCATGGTGGAAGACATGAGTAATATCCCAAAAATTCAAGAGAGTTGGGGGGAGGGGGCAGGGTCGAGTACAGTGACCATCACCAAGAAGAAGGTGCTAGAAAAACTGAAAGGTGTGAAAGTGGATAAATTGCCTTGACCAGATGAGCTATACCCTAAGGTTCTAAAGGAGATGGCTGAAAAGATAGTCGAGGCTTTAGTATTAATCTTTCAGGTAACACTGGAGTCAGGGAGAACTGGAAAATCGCTAATGTAATCCCCTTGTTTAAGAAGAAGCAAGGCAAAAGACAAGAAATTATAGACCAATTAGTCTGACCTCGGTCGTTGGTAAGATTTTGGAGTCCATTGTGAAGAATGAGATTTCTGAATACTTAGAAGTGCATAGTAAAATAGGGCAACATCAGCATGGTTTCATCAAGGGGAGATTGTGCCTGACAAATCTGTTAGAATTCTTTGAGGAGATAATGAGCTGCTTAGACCAAAGAGAACCAATGGATGTCATCTATCTGGACTTTGAGAAGGCCTTTGATAAGGTACTGCATAGGAGGTTGCTGAGTAAGATAAGAGCCTATGGTGTTGAAGGCCAGTTACTAACTTGGACAGAAGATTGGCTGTCTGGCAGAAGACAGAGAGTGGGGTTAAAAGGGTTTTTCTAAGGATGGAAGCTGGTGACGAGTGGTGTTCCGTATGGGTCAGTGTTAGAAGCACGTTTTTTCACTTTATACACTAATGATGTGGATGAAGGAACTGAGGGCATTCTGGCTAATTTTGCAGATGATACAAAGATGGGTGAAGGGGCAGGTAGTATTGAGGAGGTGGAAAGGCTGCAGAAAGATTTCGACAGGTTATGAAAGCGGGCAAAGAAATGGCAGATGAAATACAATGTGGGAAAGTGTGAGGTCATGCACTTTGGTAGGAAGAAGAGAGGCATGGAGTATTTTCTAAATGAGGAGAAAATTCAGAAATCTGATGTGCAAAGTGACTTGGGAGTCTAAATCCAGGTTTCTCTTAAGGTAAACTCGCAAGTTGAATCAGTAGTTAAGACAAGTAATACAATGTTGTCAGTCATCTTGAGAAGATTAAAATATTAAAGCAGGGATGTATTCCTGAGGCTTTATAAGGCTCTGATCAGACCACATTTCGAGCAATTTTGATGCCCCTACCTCAGGAAAGATGTATTGGCCCTGGAACAGGTGCAGAGGTGGTTGATGAGAACAATCCCAGGAATGAAAGAATTAACATCTGAGGAATGTTTGAGGACTCTGGGACTATGCTTAATGGAGTTTCGAAGGATGAGGGGGGATTTGATTGAAATATTCAGAATACTGAATGACCTAGATAGAGTGAATGTTGGGAAGATGTTTCCATTGGTAGGACAGACAAGGAGCTAAGGGCACAGCCTTAGAGTAAGGAGATAAGGAGAAGCTTCTTTAGCAAGGGAGTGGTCAATCTTTGGAATTCGTTGCTGTGGAGACCAGGTCATTGAGTATAATTAAAACAATGACAGATAAGTTCTTGATTGTCAAGGGGATCAAAGGTTAAGGGAGAAAAAGAAGAATCGGGTTAAAAAAACCTATCAGCCCTGATTGAATTTGCGGAGCAGACTCGATGGACTGAAAGGCCTAATTTCTGCTCCTATGTCTTATAATCTAAAACTGATTCAAACAATGATATCCCAATTCTCCAATCTTCATTCTCTTCCATTCTGGTTCCCTTTGTACGCTTGTGATTGACGATATGTTCTTAATCCTGAGTCAATAAAACACTTTACTAAAAACTACTGCTATTGCCAATAATTTCCCTCATTCATTCTTAATCATCATATATAATAAATCCTCATTCTAAATTTTTATAACTGTATTCATAGTTCTTTCCGCTTCAGAAGACTTTTCAACCTACTTGAACTACCTTGTTTGAATAATAATTTCTTATGTTTGTCCATCACCAAAGGAGAAGTAGTTCACTAGTTCCAAAGCTAGTTGATGTTATACTTTTGCATGGTACGTCTGCAAACATTCCACTGTCCATATTAGAATATCACAGGTATTGACTTAATTCACTAATGTAAAAAATATATCACCATGACTGTAATACTGAGAGTTGATAAAACATTCACTTTATTCTCTCTCAACTATGTTCTAAGTATCTCGTGCATGATTCATATGATATAGATAGAACTTTTAATTTTAGGAATTAAAGTTCCAACTGTAGGAAAACGGGAAACATTTGATTGAGAAATGATCAAAGCAACTGATGTACATGCAATTCAAACAAGCCTGGGTTTATTACAGTTGAATGGTGACCTGTCTTTATCTTGTAATATCAGAATTGATCATGAAAACAAAACTGAACACCAAATGATCTACTCTAAGCTTGTAATGGAACCAAAGAGTCTGAAGAAAGGGTAATAAAATTCCATTGACAATGTAAATTATTCATGTGGGCTACAAAATCAAAAAATAGTATGGAAGCTAAAATTATTATTTTAGGTTTTGTTTCTCTGCAGATGGTACAAGATATACTGTACATTTCCAGCATTTTCTGTTTATTTCAGATTTCCAGCTCTGCAGATTTTGTTTTTGCATTACTTTCCATGGGTCTATGTCTACTTCAATGTGCCCAGCAGTGGCTTATAATGCTAATAAACTTGAATTTGGATTATATCATTGACATTATGAATTTGTTCTAATTTTATCCCAAAAAAAACCTAAGATAGTTAGGCCATGTGTTATGATCCTGTTAGAAATCATTAATACTGAAAGAGAAATTCGATCACCCAATAATTAATCAAAATGCCCTAAAAACAACTTTGTTCAAGTCCCTGCCTAATAGGAGACTCTGAATGGATCATTACAGTGTTGTCTTATATTTTTCACATGGATCACACTTGTCATGGTTCTCTTCTATACATTTAGCATTCTCATCATTCTTTACTCCTGCATTCATTAATAAAATTGTTAACTGTGAGGAGATAGATGCCCATAGGTTTTAACAGAATTTGTACAACTTCCTTACTGTCCAATTGTTCAGAATCTAGCTCAAAGAATATTTTGCACCTAATCTTGCTTCTATTAGAAACCATACTTTTCTTTTTTCTTGGCTAAGATATAACCAATATCTGCTTAACCACTTCATTTTTCCATCAGTTGCAAGTTCAGTTTCACTAAACATTGGCAAGTAGTCATTATCCTGACACAATGCACTTTGTCTCCACCTTTTTTTTTAAAACAAAGTAAGTTAAATCACAACATTCTGTCAAAAAATAATTAAGATTCTAATCCTCATCTTTTGGCAACCATCGTCTTACACCAATGCCAGATCCAAGTCAGCCAATGAGACAGAAACTAAGACAGCTTTCTTTGTGGACAAAGTTTATTACCTACTCATTCTAACAACTCCTTCCTCATCCCGAATCCTAATCGCTCGTCCTCATTTCAATAACCAGCTTAACCACCTGTTATATTAGCACTATAGAGCCTTATGATGAATGAATTAAAAGAATTGAGTGTTACAATTGGGTGAAAATTTATCATCCTGTTTCTGTCTTGCTGTTCGAGTGGAAATCTCCCCAATTATCTTCATAAATAACATCAGTTCGAATCAAGTTCTCGTCAAAATAGCTCAACACCTACTGCAATAGCAATAATAAACAGTAGTAAATAACATGGAATAACCACAGACTTCAGTTTCTATTTCATATTGTAGCACATTGACTTACAAGCAATACTCAAAGTGAGATTCACTGACAGTTGCTTGTCCCTTAAAAACTGAAGTCCAAATTAATTACTCATCTGGATCTGAAGTACAATCTGGTACAAATAATGTTGAAAAATCAAACATTGTACACCAAATTGAACATTCAGTGGGATATTTTTTGAATTACAAGACACTGCTACAAAACAAAGGAAAAATTAGAAACATCAACCATTTCACATTAGCTCGCATCATGTCAAAACAAAAAAGTATAACCTTCAACACATTTAAGTAGCATCACTTTCACAAATACATTACTTTGCTTTTATTAGTCTGTGGAGTGTTATTTCAAGATCACATAAAAATGGACACCGCAAACAGCAGTAAAGCACTTCAATATCCTAAAAATAATATACAGCAGCCTAGTGGAGTGTCAGTAAGTCACTACAATATAATTAAATAAAGAGTAATGGATACTGGAGGATGGTTACAAAACAATAATGCTGTTGAGGAGTTCAGATGATGTCATAAACTACAAAAAATGAAACTTTAGTAATGTATAAATATTGTTGGGACCCAAGACAAGTTCAAAGTCTTGAAATCAGTCTTTTGTACCTGCCAATATCCTGTGCAATTCTGGAGTAGCTTTATTGAATTTACATTCCTATATTTGTTGTCAGAGAGCACTGGTCATGGTGCACCAGTGACTATTTAGTTCCTAAAGTTGACTTGTTTTGTTCCCTAATCTTATCCCTCCTTTTTTGTGGATAGTGACTTTTAATGTAGCACAATTTCACAGCCATCAGGCAGACTCTAATTCCCATCTTTCACTCTCTTTCAGAGGTCTGATTCAGGGTTAATGAACTTCTCAGAACTATTACTCTGTCAGCTAAAGGAAGCTAGAATTACATGAGTGCTGACAATAACTAGAATGTTATAATCTGAGCAGGTGAGCTATAGAGTATATTCCAGCATGCTTAGGGATGGTTTCAATTCAAAAATTCAAAATTTTTATTACAAGAAATAGTACCCAAAGAGTTAATTATCCTTTGAGATATATCATGCATGCATGATATGCATGCATTGAGCCCAGCAAGCAAAACAACTTCATTTATAGTTGGATCTTAGCTTACATGAAGCAAAAGGTGGGCTTTAAAATATAAATATAAACTGTTGGCAAGGACATTAGAATTTGCTTATTTCTAAACTAGATGATCCAATTCCTGTAGAGACTGAACAGCATATGCTACTGTCAAAGAAAGGCTAACCATCCAGTTCTAAAGTCGTCATATCGGACTCTTAACTTTAATTTTGTTTCCCTTTCCACAGGTGTTGCCAGACCTGTTAAGTTTTCCAAAATTTTGTTTTTCAGATTTCCAGAAAGAGCAGCATTGTATTTTAACTGGTTAACGTAATTATGAAAAATGCAGCTGTTTATCAATAGGCTTTGTTTACTTTATTTTCTAAAGATTTGAATTTCTTTGGGTAAATTTGGCCAACATCAGTCCCAAGGAAACAATTTCAGATCATTGCATTGATGATCCATTATGCAAAAACTGATCTCAGCTTTCAATCATGTGCTGAAATTTCAGAGGGCAGCCTCACATAGCTGGACAACAATGGGGCAGCATTGGAGAAAGAAGGTGTATTTCAGAAAAAAATTAAAATTAAGTTTGAATGCACATACAATCATTTGAAATAGGCAAACAGGTTAGTCAGGTTGTAAGTTTGCTCACTGAGCTGGTAAGTTTGTTCTCAGATGTTTTGTCACCATGCTAGGTAACATCATCAGTGTGCCTCCACTGAAGCACTGGTCTTCTGTCCTGCTTGCTATGTGTGTGTCTTGGTCTGTTGTGGTGGGTGATATCACTTCCGGTCCTTTTTCGGAGAGGTTGGTAAATGGGGTCCAAATTGATAGGTTTATTAATGGAGTTCCAGTTTGACCGCCAGGCCACTAGAAATTCCCGTGTGTGTCTTTGTTTAGCCTGTTCCAGAATGGATGTATTGTCCCAGTCGAACTCGTGTCCCTGTTCATCTGTGTGTATGGATACTAGTGATAGTTGGTCATGTCTTTTGGTGGCGAGTTGGTACTCATGTATTTTGGCAGCTAGTTTGCTGCCCGTCTATCCAATGTAATGTTTGTTACAGTCCATGCAGGGTATTTTGTATATGATGTTTGTTCTGCTGGTTGTTGGTACAGGGTCCGTTAAATTAATCAGGAGTGTCATGGTAGGGTTGTGGGCTACCATGATTCCTCGGGGTTGGAGTAGTCTGGTCATCATCTCAGATGTCTTTAATGAATGGCAGAGTGTCTAGAGGCTCTGGATGTGTTGTCTCTTCTTGTTTACATCTGTTGTGTAGGAATTGGCGGACTGCGCTGATTGGGTACCCGTTATTCCTAAACGCATTATATAGGTGTATTTATATCACCTTCTCGTAGTTCCTGGGTGCTGCAGGGTTTGCGGTTCATTTAAATAATGCAGCTCCTTTTGTGGTGTTGGAATGGTTGCTTCTATAGTTGAGTATCTGGTCAGCTTTCCTATAAAAACTGGTCCGCAGCTCTCCATTGGCTTTTCGTTCTACTGTGACATTCAGGAAGGGGAGTCTGTCGTTGTGCTCTTTCTTTTTGATGAACTTTGTACCAGTAAGGACATTGTTTGCGTTTGTGGGTTTCTTTAATTAGTTGCGTTTCGGGATGACAAAGGTGTCATCCACACAGTGGACCCAAAGCTTGGGCTAGATCGTGGGAAGGGCTATTCATTCTAACCGCTGCATAAATGCTTCTGCTAAGAGCCCTGATATTGGTCAGCCAATAGGTGTCCTGCTGATTTGTTTGTAGATCTTGTCTACCAGTTCAGTGAGCAAACTTACAACCTGATCCACAACCTGAGCTACAAATCTTCTCCAAAATCGCAAACAGGTTAGTGTTGTAAGTTTGCTTATGAGATTTAAGAAATAGAAACAGAAGTAGGCTGCTCAGCACCTTGAGCATGCTCTACCTTTCAATAGGATCACGACTGATCCAATCTTCCTCATGGCCACTTTTCTGTGTTTTCCAGATAACCATTGATTCCCCTACTGATCATAAATCCAGCAAACTTTAAACATACACAAGAACTTTGTTCCCACAGTCCACTGTGGCAAGGAGTTCTAAAGACACAACCTCTGAGATAAGAAATTCCTCCTGGTCATAAACTGGCTCCTCTTTATTCTGAGAGTATGCCCTCTGATATTAGGATCTCCCATGAGGCAAAACATCCTCTTAGCATTTACCCTGTCAAGACCCTTGAGAATCTATGTATTTCAATGAGATTATCTTTCATTCTTCTAAATTCCAAGGAGTGAGAGCTGTTTAACCTTTGCTCATAAGACACTCCCTCCAGACTACGGATCATCTTCTCTGAACCGCCCCCAATAAAATTCTTCAAACATGGGGATCAAAACTGCTCCCAATACTCTAGATACACCTTGTTCTCTATTTTAATAATATTCTGTTCTTTTTGTTCTCTCTTACAAAATGAATTTCATATTTTCTCACATTATACTCCATTTGCCAACTTATTTAACCAGTCAATATCTTTCTGTTATCTGTATTCCTCTCAACTTGGTCTTCCACTTATTTTTGTGTCATCAGCAAATCTGACTGCAGGACTGATTCGGAGATGCCCATGTTGGACCGGCTACAGGACATTCACTTCCTTCCTCCAAGACATTCATATTTATTGCAAACACAATGGTCACAGGTAGTCAACCTGAAAAAGAACCTCTTAACACCATTCACTGTTTCTTGCTCATTAGCCAATTCTCCATCCACGCCAATATACTACCTCCAACACCACAGACTCTTATCTATGACATCCTTTTATGAGATACCTTTTCGCCTCTATCCACTCTGCCCATGGCTTCCTCAAAAAACGTCTATTAAAAATTAGTCGGACATGGCTTCCCTTTCATGAAGCCATGTTGACTCTGCTTCACTATATTATGGCTCGCCAAATGTGCTATTACTTCCTCGATAATTTCAACATTTTTCCAACAACAGATATTAGACTAATCAGTCTAATAGTTACCCGCTTCCTGCCTCCCTCCCTTTTTGAATAGGTGCATTACATTGGCAGTTTTCCAATCCTCCAGCATTTCTCCAGAATCCAAGTATTTTGGAAAATTATAACCCCCAATACATCCACTTTATCTGTAGCTACTTCTTTGGGATCCTAGGATGCAAGCCATCAGTGCCAGGGGACTTAACTGCCTTTAGCCCCATTAGTTTGTCTAATACTATTTCTCCAGTGATGGTGATGGTACTTAATTCCTTCCCCATTTTCTTTGGTATTAATGAGATGCTCCAAGTATCTTCCACGGTAAAGACCGATGGAAAATGTCTATTTATCTCCTCTGCCATTTCCTTGTTCCTCAAATCCATCTCCCCAGATTCAACTTCTAATGTGCCTATGTTCAGTTTGACCTTTCTCTTCCTTTTAACTAATTTAAAGTTATGATTGTAATGTTTTATATTTCTCGTTAGTTTGTCCTCATTGTTTATTTTCGCTCTTAAATGTGTTTTTAGTCCCCCATTGCTGGTTTCTGAAGTCATCCTAGTCTTTGGGCCGACCACTGAATTTTACTTCCTAACATGACTTTTTTCTTTCAAAGTTATACTCTCCTTAACTTCCTTGATCAATCATTGCAAGTTTATCCCTCTCATAGAACCTTTCCTCCTTACTGGGACCTATTTTTACCGAGAGTCATGGATTACCTCTTTAAATGTCTGCCTCCCATTGCTTACTGTCTTTCTTGCTCATCTATCTGCCCAGACCACTTTAGCTAACTTCATCCTCATTTCTTTGTATTTCCCTTTACTTAACTTAAACACAGTCGTTTTTGACCCAGGTTTCTTATATTTGAACAGATTATTACATTCTATCATTACTTCACTAAGGGATCTTTTACTCTGAGGTCATTTATTAAACCTGGCTAATTATTCATTACCAGATCCAGGATAGTTTGTTTATGGGGTTGGCTATATGATGCAGTGCTCTTGGAAACTATCCCTAATACACTCTTTAAATTTGTTGATGTAGCTACCTTTTCCAACCTGATTGACCAATCAACATGAAGGTTAAAGTCACCCATAACTATTACCCTATTCTTTTTATGTGCTCCTATTATTTGTTGATTAATATCCTTTCCTGCAGTGTAGATACTATTTAGGGGCCTATACACTACTCCTTTCCCTTACTGATTCTTTATTTACCTCCATCAAAGTGGAGTTTGCATCATCCAAGCTTACATCATCTCTTACAACTGTCCTTGATTCATCTCTTATCACATAGATAATCCCAAAGATCATAACCAGAGATTCATTATACTTCTGGCATTAGGTCATTGCAAACATGAAGGGAAATTAGGTGAAACGGTAATTTTAAACAGTTCATAGTATTTTCATGGAATCAAGACTGTGGTTTGACATCTGGTTGAGGAAATCCATTGTCTATCTGAACCTTCTCTCTGTCAAGTGTCATTCTACCTTTCCTCCAAATAGCATCTGTTTGTTTGCTCCAGCTTCCCTGCTCAGTGCCCTCCTTTGCAGTCACTACCTGCTGCTGAAGGTCTCAGCACAACTACTCCAGCTGCTCTGGTTGGTATGGTCTCTCATCACTGCTACCTATTGCTGACTACCTAAGTTGAGATAGACTGATTTTTAATTGGTAAAGGGATCAAGGGTAAAAATAAGAGAGGAAACTGGAATTGAGGTTTATCAGATCAGCCATTATCTCATTGAATGGTGAATCAGACTTAATGGGCTGAAAAACTGATGTGATCCTACACCTCATAGTCTTCCAGTTTCATTTCCACAGAAGCAAGATCAGAGGGACAATAATGTTGGTTAACCTGTGCTGGGCTTTTCATGTAACCTTGGTTAATTGAGAAGCTGCTGACGAGTGCAAGGTGTAAAGAAAATGAATAAATTCACTTAAGTGAATAACAACACAATTCAACAGCTTGATAAGGAAAAAAACAGCTAAACTGAATGGCTACAATGAAAACTTGTTAACAGGCTTTAAGAAAAGTCTTAGACATAAATAACTGATCGTGGAATAATTACAAATAATGAAGCTTAATTCCAGGGAAGAATGTTACTGAGAGGATGAAACTGGCCAGGAAAGACCTATTGGGATATAATAAGGAATGGGTGACACAAGAATGATGGATCAAGGCCCTAACAAGGCCAATGAGCTGGCTCAAGCAGCTGATGGAGGGAAATGATATTAAAGACAGAATTGTCAACCTAAGGTTTTTACAAACAATTTAACATTTAGGGGGTATTTCTTTTGAAACATAGGGGTGAAATTATATAATAAAATGACCTTGCCAATAACTCATCCAGGTCCACACTTGAGAAAGAAAGAAGGTAACAGACTCTGGGAAAATTCAGTGAAGTAGTGGAAAAGAATTCTCAAACTTCAGACAAACAGTTCTGAATGGGGACGAAGAAGAGAAGAAGTGATGATGATGCCAGCACATGCAGCCCATCTGTACTAACACTTGCTACTGGTTATAATCGTATATTTGTTACATAAATAGTATATTGAATTCTGTCTTAAATTCTGTTTAAAGTTAAAATGCCTGCTTTCATGATTGTCTAATCATTCAAGTTTGAGTGCAGTGATAATTCTCACTTATCTTTCTCAAATTAAAAATGAGTACATTTATCAATTGTGTTAAAAACTGCAGAGAGATCGACAAGGACAAGGAGGGATAGTTGCTTAAGTGACAGTGACACAAGCCCTTTGTTAACAGTAATTTTGACAAGAGTTGTTTTGATTCTGAACAATGTCACAGATATTCCATGCTCCAGCATGTAAGCAGCCAGACTTATAAGAACTCATGGACACAGTCAAAGTTGCCCTCACCCTGCTGAGACTATGATTTTGGCTGCAGGAGGTAACAGATTTCAGTGAAGTGGAAAAGTCTGACACACTGATCCTCACTGAATTGCAGGAACAAGAAATGATCCATGAACATCCCGGGTAGATATAGCTTCCTGCCACATCTTCCTCTTCTTTCCTTCCAGAAACTTGCCTTGTTTTGTTTCACTTCTGCACATTTGTGTCTTGGAGCAAATAATTTAGGTACTTATTTAAGGTCAGACAAAGTCCTTCAGCACATACCATGTCCTGCACACTTCAACACCTTTAAGCAATTCTGGAAACAATCAGCAATTTTACGATGATAGTATAAGGCAGGAGAAATCAATCAGCAAATTAAAAAAAAATAAAATTGTGAGGATGCCACAATCTGACATCGAAACAGAAAATACTGGACACCGTCATCGACCTGAAATACTAACACTATTTTTCTCTCTACATTTGCTGCCTGACCTGATTACATCCAGCAACTTCAGTTACACATAACAATTAATCAGAAAGTAAACAATGATTCCTTTAGTAAGACTGAAGATCTTCTCTGCTGCAGAATGAATATAACTTGTACGAGTTTAAGAGTCGATGTTAACCGTTAAGCTGCAAATTGGCAGTGCTGGCATTACAATCCACCCATTCTGCAAACTCCCATCAGATGTTCCCAATCTATGTAGCTGTTAATGCTATATCAAATGGTATCTGAGGTAGTTCACATTAGATGCTGCACAGAGAATCCTATGCTTTATTAATATTGACAAAGTACAGGAGCAAGGATGTGATGTTGAACTTACATAAGACACTTTTTAGATATTAAATGGAGTAACGTGCACAATTGTGGATGTCACATTATAAGGATGCGAATGCACTGGAGAGAGTACAGAAGAGATTTACAAGAATTGTTCCATGTCTGAGGGACTTCAGTTATGAAGATAAATTGAAGACGTTGGTACTGATCTCCTTGGAAAGAAGAAAGCTAAGTGGAGATCATGGAAAGGTTTTCAAAATCACGAATGGGCTGGATAGAGTAGGTAGGGAGAAACTGTTCCTGCTTGTAAAAGGAACATGAACAAGAGGGCACAAATTTAATGTGATCTGTATGAGTAGTAAGGGTGAAGTGAGAAAAATATTTTCAACTCAGCAAATTGTTAGGGTATGGAATGCATTGCCTGGATGTGTGGTTGAATTGAGGCATTCAAGAGGGCATTGGATGATTTATTTGGATAAAAATAATGTGCATGAGTATGGGGAAAACTCATGAGAATTACACTAGGTGAGAATTACACTAGGTAACAATGCTAATTTATTGAGCCAGCATGGGCACTATAGGCCAAATAGCGTCTTTTTGTGCCATAACTCGTGTGATTCTGTGAAATGTGCCACATATGCCATTTTAGAGAAAAAACTGTGCTTGAACTATCAAATCGAAGGCACTATAAAGGCAAATTTCATGACCCATATCACAACCTATTTACTCTAAAATGTTGATATCTCAGCACAGAAACATTGATCATCCACATGGAAAGAGAATGAAATTGTTTGTTAACACAAATATAGCCATGTCTTGTTTTGTGTATTTGTGCATAGCAGATTGGCTAATGAAAAAGATATCTACAGGTCATCCCCGGGTTGCAAACAAGTTCTGATCTGGAGTACATTTGAAATTCAATTTGTCCACAAGACTACAATGCAGGATAATATAAGGGACCTGTTTGTACAAAGAGGAAACGTTCATATGTCTGACCTTTAAAATTACACCCTGTGTGAAATTATGTTCTTAAATGTCAGCATTCAAAAGCCAGATATTCATAAATTGGGGACCTCTCCTCCTGTGAAAATTTACAAAGCTCGTAACATTTATTCACAGACACCAGAAGAGCCAGCGGCTTATGACTTGTAGCAGAAATATCTTTTCAGTCTATTTTTTGACGATATTGTATTAGAAGCAATGCTTATAAATTCATTTTTCTGTGTTAATACTGAATCTCTGTATTTGATATTATTAGAAAATGCTTGTTAGTTTATAGACCAAGTGTCTGTCTGAGTGGCCATGGATTGACAATTGCAAGATATGCAAAGGTACAACCACAGCATCACTAGTACTTGTGATAATCCTTCGATGAAGAAAACTGACCCTATTTGAAAACACACACCTATCGTTCACAGGTCACTTCAGTGACTGTTCCACAGTTTCTGTATCCCACCAGCCACATCGTAACAAGTGAGTCCGAGGACTGCTAAATGAGCTCTACTTTAAAATTGAACACGAGAAATTACATTTCACAGCAAGACTACTTTTCTTTAAAAACGATGAATGTTTGAAACATGTATTTTTTAATACTTTCAAACCCTCTGACCAAAACACTGGAATTCCACCAAGATGTCTTTAAAAATAGTAAATAGCAGTGAACAGATTATCAGGTTATGGTTACCATAAAACAAACATTAGTGCTGTAGTTTAGCAGTAACATCATAATTTATAGACACTGTTGTTATTCTGATCCAGTTTGAATTTACCATTGATCCACGGTTAAAAGCATTCAAGAATGCCTTGCATATACATTTAGGAAAGAATTAAGTATTTTAAACATTAGTTTTATGGTAACTTCTCAAGTGTTTAATGGTTACAATAATTGACAACATACCATCTGTGTCAGCACGAATTTCAACAAAGTGCAGGCTGCAACAAATTTCAGACTTCTTTTAAAGTTCCTTTTTAGTTAATTGTAATCACAAAATAAACAACAGAGACCCACTCCTAAAACAGTTTGAAGACAACGAAGAAAATTTATTGCATCCATTTTCTATACATGTTGCTTATAAATATATCTATATTAAAATCAGTAATCAAACAGTTATTTGCAAGTAAAAGATAGTGACTCCACAGTTGCCCATGTTCTTGAAACTATAAAATAGTGTAAGTAATCTAACATTGATCTTAAAAAGCGCATGTAATTTGTAACTCATTTCTGACAATGGAGAACTTCAAATTTTGCTTTAAAAATCTATACAGCAATTTGAAACAAACATCATAAAATTTTGATATGTATAATGTCCAGTGAAGCACTAACACCAAAAGAACGAATCCTAAACACATAGATGCAATTAATGAAATCCGCAACAAAATCTCTAGGTCTTTTTTGTAAGTGTAAAACTGAGAGAACAAAAGCAGAAAACATAGCATCTGTCATATCAGAATATAAAAAGATGATCCTGGCACAAAATGAAAACCCCTCTAATTCACTTGCAAATCAACCCTGCCAGTTCTATTTCAAGCTGGCCGTAACTGTCAGGAGTTAACAAGATAATCACTTTCAATCCTACCTTCAATGGCACATTACACCCGTTATCCCATTGAATAGGCTCTCTCTTTGGGGCAAAAGATGAATACATTTCATTTAAAACTCACACAAAAAGTCACAGCAAAAAATCCTTGGAGCTCAACTAAGAAATCCCTTTATGGCTATTTATCTGACGGCACTTGGTACCAGGCGGGACATGACATTCTGACTACACCTGTGTCCACTTAGCATCACTGGTGCTTCAGGCCTCAGTCTCCTACTTTGAAAGCCCTTGGCATTGGAAAAAAAAAAGTGAATAGAATATGTTATGTGCTTTAACTGTTGATCAGCCTTAATATGGTGTAACTTCATTTACAGCACTTATATGGTCAAAGATTTGCATGACATTTCAAAAACTGGAAGCAATGCAACAACCAGAACAGTTGTCAACTCCCCAATGACAAAGGCAGCAGTTGTTCTTCAACAGTCTAACTGTAACAGTCCATGCAACAAATACAATGTAATTTTATAACTGAAAACCTTTGTTCCTGGATATTTTTAAAATTTCAAGATATTCTTTTCAAACAAGTTTCATGATTCGCACTGAAATTCAGAAACTGACATTTTTTTAAAAGCCTAAAAGACTAAAACTAAACTGAAACTTTAGTGGGAGACAAGACAAAGAAAGGGCCAGTAATACTAAGGACAAGCATAAGGAATATGTGATATGCAGGAAATTTAAAATAGGAAATAAATGTCTAAAAGTAAGTAGAGTTTTTAAAAATATTATAAAAATGACAAAGTAACTTGTCTGTGGAAAAGCACACAAAGATGCTTCCATTAAAGCTTAATCAAACAAAAATGGGTGCAAAGCCAAAGGAGGGCGATGTCAGGGTGTGATGAAAAACTTTGTCAAAGATGTAGGTTTTAACAGAGATCTTAATGGAAATGAGGCAGGTTTGAGTCAGAAGGATTCATCGAGGAAAGTTTAAAGCTTCGACAGTTGAAGACAATAGGTGGATGTACAAGAAGCCAGAGTACAGGAAATTGAATTTATTTGGTAGGAGTCTCTGAAAGAAGCTATAGATCTAAAGAGGCACAAAGCTATAAACCAATTTTAAAATGAGGATCCAAGTTTTGAAATTTAAATCTTTGAAGTTTGGTAGCCAACACTGGTCAATGAAGGCAGATGTTGTGGGTGAACATGACCTTGTGTAGCATAGACAGTAGTGTTCTGAATCACCCTGAAGTTTATAAGTTGTGGGGAATAGGAGAAAGACTAGGACAGCATAGGAACGCGAATCTGGAACTAACAAGAACATGGATGGGTTCTTGAATATTGAAACAAAATTTGAAATTTACTCATAACAAAAAGTAAGAGATTGATTCACAGTAAGGAGGTCTTAATCTTAGTGAAATGGGCAAAAAGACATAAGATTCAATTTAATGCGATTAGCTGAGCTATCACATTTTGGGTGGAAAAAGATATAAGAGCTTTCTTTTTAGAAAAATACACCAAATACATGAATGTAGGTAGATAAACTCAAACAGCCCACACAGCCTTTTGGGTTAGTGATTTTTGATTTTACATGTCTGGACATGAATATACAGTCTAAAAGTGTGGCATTGGAGAAAAAACAGCAGGTCAAGCAGCATTCGAGGAGCAGGAGAGTTGACATTTTGGACATAAGCCCTTCTTCAGGCTAATGCCCGGAACACCAACTCTTTCCAGCACCACACTTTTCAACTCTGACTCTTCAGCATCTGCAGTCCTCACCTTCTCCTCGACATGAACACAACCACAAAGTAGGAATGATAAATAAGAAACACTAGTTGAGCCATAGTTAAAGTATTATGCAGGAACAAATTACTGCAGATGCTGGAAACAACAAATACTGGAGATCACAGCAAGTCAGACAACATCCATGGAGAGAGAACAAGCTAACTTTTCGGGTCTGGATGAGTCTTCATTCGAGTCCTCTCTGATCCGCTGTGATCTCCAGCCTTTGTTGTTTAAAGTTTTACATGCAGTTTGGGTGCCTCCTTATTGAAGGAATAAAAGCAAGAGGGTGAATACTATCGATTCACCAGCCCAAAACGAGATACGGAAAATATCGCGATGAGGAGACATTTAAAATACTGGAACCATTCCCAAAGGATCAAGAAAAGCTAAAAGTCGAATCAATAGAGAACTTTAAAATTACGTGTTTTGATAATGTGAATAAGGGAAGATTATTTTCTTTGATTGAAGAACTAGCAAACAATGGTCATTGATTTAAATTGTCACTGGAGAGTGAGACATTATTCTTTGTGCACTGGATTGATAAATGATGGTTTGCAGTGACACAAGAGCTAAGACATCTGTGGAAAGATAATAGTGTGCATATTTGAACAATGGAATATACAGGGCTACAAAGAGGTAGTGGCATTGGAGTTGCTGTGGAATTAAGCCAGCAAACACAATGGGTAAAATGGCATCCTTCTGTAATAATCCATTGTTTCAGTTGGATCTCCACAATGGACCTACCTAATAGTAAAATCTAGGTCACCTGAATGCAGGATATGTTATAGACATCAAACTTCTTTGCAATGAATCTCTGTAAAATTAAATATTAACAAATCCATATTAAATGTGAGTGCATTGCAAAGATATGACTGAACAACTCCGAAACAATTACACTCTCTAAAATGTGGAATAAGTTTTAAAGCTTGCCTTATGTACACAATATGCAATTAATTTTGTGAAAGATTATGAAAAAAAAATTAAGGTTGATGATGACAATCATCATCAACATATTTGCTCTCCTCTAGGGCTCCTGTTTGCCAAATGTCATCAATAAATGGGTACCACAAATTAGTGTAATGTAAACAAAACAGTTAAACAACACCAGAATGACCAGTAAAATTGTGTAACATCACATGTAACAGATATCTGCAATTGAGTTACAAGATTGTGTAAATCATCACAGATCGAATTACAATGTCAGATGTACTGCTACTGGAAAGGTGGTTCACTAATGTTATCAGAATCTGTATCCTAAATTACACACTGAACTTCATCCTTGGAATTTCTATTTCAGAACAGTTGCATAATGATGCTCAATTTCCTTAAGGGAATTTTTCAATTGTTTACATAACTTGCCATGCTACTGAAAATTTGAAAACCAAACATGTGACTATAAATTCCATGGCTCCCTCAGAGTTTAAGATACATTCCCATTGTAGGTTAGAAAGGTAGAAAATATCAGATGTTGACAAATCACAACTTTCAATGGTGACAGAATCTGCCCAAATAGAGAAGTCTAAGACTTTTAAGGTAGAAATGTACTATGTGTTACCAGGCTTAATTAAAATATATGGAGAATGAAACAATGTTGAACACTGTACTTTGCAACTGTATAAGAGCGCTGCTTTATTTTTTACATTACTGGATTGTCATGAAGCTCATATATATTACAACTACCTACAATAATGCACCATTGAAATACTGCATTTAACTGGAATATACACCAACAATAAAACCTTTTTTTCAAACAAGCTCATTCTGCCATGAACACTACTTTTATCACTAGACACTTCCAAAAATGGAATTCTATACACTGGCTTACCCCACTTCAAACCAAGATATAACATGAAAATAAAATAATTCTGTGAAATCATGAAGCATATCATTTTAGAAGCTCAGCAAATAGCTTTTTTAATATGCTAGTGTTATTGGTTACATTCAAGGAGGCCCTTTTTAAACAGTAGAAAGGACTTTGACTGGTTGCTTAGTACATAACAAGCAAATGCCTTTGATCAGTAAAAGACAATTTTTCAAATAGCCATATTCTTATTTACATAAACCTGTATTACTTAGATTTATATTTTATATTTAATGGTTCAGGTTTACAACATCTCATTGTTATTTAAATTATGCCTGATGTACTCTATACAAACAAAAAAATTTAAGGTTATACTCACATAAAAATCCACAAAGGGATTGAAAAGTTATTATTCCTGAAATTAAGTTTCCATATGGATTAGGCTTTAGATTCAAGACAAAACCAATTTAGGCCTTGAATTTTATAGAAAACAAGCAGCAAGTAGAACAGAGTTTCAAGATAATTGCAATGGTACAGTTTTGTGCACAAAAGTGCTTTATGAAGCTAATTTAGATAAAATCAGGAACTAGCTACAACCTAAATTTATAGCACTGATTTGAACACATAGATTAGTTTTACATGTGAAATCCATTTTAGTGGTATCTTAATTCTAGGGTGACACCCATTTTAATTTGTCTTTAACTTCTGTAAACTACAACAAAATTGCTTTCCAACATTCCTGATTTAAAAAAAAAATTAAGCAGCTCTTTTATCATCTGTTTTACTTCTGATTAGATTAGAAGTTTAAGCTTTCACGTTCATCCTAAATTAATCTTGAAAGATGGACTCCCGTAGGAGATTATAGGGTGTGTTACATTCTTCACAAGTATAAAAATAGATTGTGAAGAAAAACAAATTACTCACCCCGACTGAAAAAAACTGCACATCTAGTATTATATCCGAGGTGTAAAACGATTGAGGTGAAAGGACCTCACTAACTTAGTTATGTGATTATCAGGTACCTGTACACCACGTTTATTTCATATGAAATCTACGCATCAGATTTATAGATTAGATGACTAAATATGGTTGAGATCATGGCAAAACTTGGGTTAGTGCAAGAAACTACTTCATGAGAACCAACAAATGCAACATTATTAGGTATACAGCTAATAAATTACAATAAAAACAAGTTTCTCTTCTTAAAAAAAGCAATCCAAGTGGACTGAATCCATCCAAACTATGTCTTTTAAAAAAAAAGAGGCAGCCAAAATCAGTTGCTTAGTCGAGATCAGATTTGCACTGAAACGCAATTTGAGAATATCATAAAAGGTTGTACAAAATGAAAATCTTTGTTTCTTAAAGTAATGGCAGCAAAGATTGTTAGATCAAAAGCATGTGTGTACATTGACAGCAGTTAATTTAAAAGAAACAGAAATACTGAAGTAGATAAAGTCATATCATAATGCTATTTCAGTGAATATGGAATAACAGACTACATTTCAGAGATAATTAAATACAAGGTACATATTGTTTCCAGTAGTTCCAAAACACCATTAGTATAAGTTCTCTCTGGTTTAAACCGCATAGAACTGCTGCTACTATTGTTTGATTTTTGTAGCTCAGTAAGTGATACATCAGAAAACTGTTTTGAAAGTAATGAGATTCTCGAATTGACAGTTAATGAAGCTTCAAAAGATCACAAAAGCTCACGTGGAATCCAACATTTGTCAGTTAAACCCCGCTGATCTCCCTTGCACCAAACCTCTCTTGTGATCAAGGCTTTCTTAAATCTGAAATTAACAAAAAAAACCAAACATACGGTGGGCAAAAAACACAGCTTCTTTGCGATTGCAGGGCTCAGACTGGTTCAGCTGCACCATGAGGGATGATCTATGGTCATTAAGAGCTAATTTGAATAATCAATATGACACCTTATTTTTTTGATGCAAACAGGATTGCTACAGCAAGGTGTCTGACCGTCACATCACAGTCATGGCCTACTTTAACCTCTAATTAGATTTAGGTGATTATCCCTTCACTCTCTTACAAGTGTATAGTCTGGATAAGCAGTAACAAAGGGTATGTGCTATTTATGCTGGTTTGCAGGCTGCAGGTTATCCAGGGAGATACGGCAAGATCTTGGAAACGATTGTTATTCATATCGTCTACAGTTTTATAATAGTCACAGTTTTCATCCAAAGTAACTGAAAAATGGCCCAAAGCACTTGGCAAATGAGGACCATTTCAAGACATGAGCATTATACAAATGCAAATCCAAGGTAAAATACTAAGAAAATAATCCAAAACTGATGTGCGTTTTGGAGCATAAACATCTAGGATAGAGTTCCAGTGAGGTATCCAGCTATTCTTCCTGTTAAATGTAACCGAGTTAAGGCCTTTTATAGCATTTGATATTATTAACATTACACGTAAATAGTTTAACATCACAGAAAGGCTGACAATTATCCTGCACCAAAGAAGAAAAAACATTTTAATAGCAGTTAAATCTATTTTTCTTGCCCACATGATTCAATAAGATTACCTTATTAAGTATTTTGCTGCAAAGGTCATTAGAAATCTGTCAAATTCATGAACTTTTTAAAATTTTGTATTTCAAGCTGTCCTCAAAAGAATTTGTTAAATGCATAGCTTCCCAAGACCTTGGAAGATAAAAGACTATCCAACATCAATGAAATTTTAAAAAGAATTATATTTTAAAAGTACCTTGATGATCTTGTCTTTTTATTTCTCAAATTCAAATTCAGTTGAAAGAAATCCCTTTATTTACATCTAACTTCAGAGCAAGATAGTTAATAATCATTTTTTAAAAATTAAACTTCAAGGTTCAGCTTTTATTCAATTTCCTTTAGAATTTGGATCAAGTAAGCCTGCAAAATACTCAAATCACATGATTAAAAACATTCGAAAAATTTCACTAATAGTGTAACTAACAACTAGAATGGTTTCAGATTACACAAATATTGGCAAATTAACAACTGAAACAGATGATTAAAATGATTTCTGGTTATACAATATAAAGAAACATTACAATTCAGGCATCATGCTTGAATCTGATTACATAAATGTTTAAATTCAGAAAAAATTAATTGGCTGTAATGTTCTTTAGGAAGTCCTGCAAATCATGAATGGTGCTAAATAAATGAAACATCTTCCCTTTCTTATTTATATCTCATACTTTTTATACATTAAGTTTGCAACACATTTACACCTGATTGTTTTATATATGTTAGAGAAACACCAGAGATAGGAAATATACAGTTGTGAAAACAAGCTATAGACAAATGTGTAATGGAAAATTAACAAAAATTAACATTTACTGTGAAATCTAAAAGGGAATGTTTTGTTAAATTTAATACTTTGCTAAACTTTGCAAACACTTTGCTGAATTCTGCAGTCGAGGAGACAGCTTGTCTTTGCTGAAGTTTGCAAACATTCAACCCGGCCTTGCGAGCAGCTGAATTTAGTAAAAAGCTAAGGAAAACATAAAGACAGTTATGTCCACAGAAAGGGAATGAGAAAATAAGAGCTTGAATGTTTCCCAGCCTTTGTCCTTGAGCATGTGATAAGAATAGTATAAAATGTATATGTGAATTTTGTTCACGGCCCTTACACAAAGCGCCTTTGCCAAGTGTAATGGCCCCCCTGCATGCAGAGGTTAAAAAATAAAGTGTTTTCTTTGCTCTTGCGAGCAGTTGAGTCGAGGCGATTTAATTTCCACGACAAATGTTAATGGGAAAGTACTGAGCATGTGTATAAACAATAAAAAGGATGAGTCACAAAATTTACCAATGGGAGAAATAGAAATGGAATAACTGAATAATTTTAAATATTTTGGGGGAAACTATCTCAGCTACCATTTTGCCTTCTTCCCTAACTTTTTGCTGTCATAGCTAGATAGAAGTTTTGGAACTGAATATTTTTGTTAAATTACTAAATTTACAGCAATGTAATAAAAATATATAGAAAAGGATACCCTGTGTGTTTCAAATGCCCACATCAAATAAAGTTAATGAACTACAGCAATGTTAGAGCCATGACCTTGAGCTCCCAAATCTTAGTGTCAGTTCAGATTTCACAAGATAGCAGGTTTTAGCAAGCACCAGATTACCCGTATGCAAAGTTTTCAGGAATGACAAAGTCAAAGTTATCACTAGTCACAAAGTGTACTGGTAGCCTATTGAGAACAAAGCCTACAGGAAGATTATATTTAGGAGCAGTGATCATAACCAGAATTTTGTTCCTCTGTAAATAATATGATTACAAAGTAAATACAAGAAAAATGATAAGTTCTTCAACTTTTTAACCTAGAAATTAAAAAAAAAATCTGTCTCAACTTATTCTCTCTAAGTCAGCAAGTGTAAGAGTCAATTATTGCAGAAATTCAGAGTGGTGATATACACAAGCTCAATGGCTTTCTGCAATTTGTATGTCTGTTAATGCATTTTACCAGGAGCATTTCTCAAAAAGAACTTTTAACTGTATAATCGGTAAGAAATTCCACACAACGTTTGTTATCAATCAATTTTGGAAGAAGATTCTGAAAGACTGTTACATGTTAAACATTGTTACAGTCAGTTCTACTATAACACGTGTTTCTTCAATGTGAATTGCCTTTAATGCGATTGAAGAATTTAGACCATTATTTGTAGAACGTGAACTTTCCTTGCCTGTATTGGCCATAATGTGATTCTGGTCCCATTAGTTTAGATGGCGCGGCCATTGCACGATTTTGTTATATCGCATGAGAATGGAATTATCGTGTTATATCAGAACAGAGTGTATTTTACCCGTCCTTCAGTGGCACAAAAATAAGAATTTTCATTTATGTAACACCCTTAACATTATAAAATGACTAAAGGTACTACAATCTGATTGACAATGAATTGCAGAAGGACATATTTGAACAAAAGAATCATAAGCTTGGTTAAAGAGGTAGATTTTAAGACAATCTTATAAGAATGAAGAGAGTGGTACAGAGGCTTAGGCAGGGAATTCAAAAGTGTTAATCAGATTTCACTGAAAACATGGTCACCAATGTTGGAGCAATTAAAATAAGTATGCACAAACAGCCAGAATTGGAGGAATGCTGATACCTTGGTCGGTTGGGAGTCTGAAGTAAATTACAGAGAAAGGGAGGGAAAACATGGATAGTAAGAAGAGGTCTTTAAAATAAGGTGCTGCTGAACAAAGATCCAATGTAAATCATCAAGCAAAGGATAATAAGTAAAGAGAAATTAGTGAAAATCAAGAGACTTATAGAATTTCAGAAATATCTAATGATTACTTTGTAGTCATTGCTAGCTGTGTCCTTTTTGTACATAGCTCTCAAGTTCTGGATTTCACCATTTTTCACCAGGGATTAACCATTGCTCTCTATGTTAAAGCTTACCTCTTCAAATGAACCTTTTAAATCACTCATCCTAATATTTCTTAATTGGCTAGTTATGAAAATTTGTCTGATTATATTCCTATGAACTATCTTGCTTTCCAATGTTAGTGGCACTTTAAATCTCTAATTTCTTGTCATCGAAAGAAGATTCAAATCAGATTCACCTTTTCTTCAATTTTTTTCCCCTATTTAAAAAAAAATCTTAAAAAGGGAGAAATTAAAGTACTAAGTTTTCCCTTGCATTACATGAAAGATCAATACTGATTTAAGGAAATGTGCTGCAGACAGATATTAAACCTCTTTCCAAATCCTTTCTCACTTGCATGTGATCATCCGAGAAATTCTTTTGGTCTTAGCGAGTTTTGAGAAGATTTGTAGCTCAGCGAGCAAACCTATATCCAAAATTCTTTTGGTTTAGACAAACCCAATGTAACAGTCTTAAAGGCACATATCTGAATAATTAACAATTCCAGACAAGAAAGAAACACAACTTAGATATTAAGCACCTGCGCTTCTCCCAATCTAGTACAAACCTTGCCCTGGCAGACATGCACTAGTTTTTGAGGTAGCATTCTGCAACTAACACACATTATCGCAATGATAAAGAAAACTGATATTTGGTCAGTGTAAGACAAGCATTAGGCATCAAAACTCACAAAAGTCCTTCTCATTCTGCTCACTCCAACCTCAGATAGAAACCTCAGTAAACAAGATAAGGTTCAGAAAAATTAAACTCCATGAGAAGAAGATAAAATGAGAATGCAGTACTGCAGCTGGAAGTAGCAGCAAAAAGAAAAAAAAGATAGACAATACCGCTACACTAACATACCTGAAAATCACCCCTTCTTCTCTCCTACCACACAAGTAAAACAGATTCCATGCATTTACAGACACAAACATCACCTACCTTCCACCCCTTTCGTCAGCTTTGACTCCTACTCTCAACTCAAGAAAATCCCCAGCCTTCCTGATTGTCATTTATTTTCTTCCAATGTGCAACGTCACAGAAGACAAACTAGCATACAATTCTGTGCCTCATGCACACCTGTATCTGTTGACCATCAGGCATCAAAACTGATAAGCAATACACTAAATTATATATTTATAAGTTGCAACTAATCATGACCAAATGCAAAACAGAATTCAATAACTTATCACGTAAACACTGATGAATTATGAGCTACCAGTCAAAGCTACACTTACATAAATAGCAAGCCAATTAAATTATTCCAAACTGAACTGAAAATATTACTGATAGCCATCTTAGACTGTCACTAATTCAAGGACATGATGATAACTTGAAATGAAATAGTTTTACAAAAACAAAAACATTTTAATAAAAAGATTAAACTTATCAATACAACAACACATTTTATGGCCCATTTGTGTGGCTAAACGTAACTCTCAATCAAAGTTCTGTAATTCTTTGAGAAATCCACAATGGGAACAATTAATGGTAACTGTGTCAGACTGCTACTTGTGGCATGTAACCTGCTAAAATTCACAATCCCACATAAGAACTACCATAAAAGAAATATATTTTGGCAAATCTTTTCATCTTGATCTCATCAGAACAATTCACAAGAATACCAATTCAAGGATAAAGCCAACATTCACACTGCATGAGAAACCAGTACTGATTGATTGGCAAGTGGACTCTAATTGAAATATGCATTGCTATAGACAGCGCACTTGTCATTTCCCCTTGGATTGGTATTCTTTCAAACTGTTACGGTCATTTTGGACTCCACACATAAACTCAGTTTCTCTCTTTACAGGTATGCCAGACCTGCCGAGTTTCTCCAAAATTTTCTATTTTCACGTTCAATTAGCTTTCTTGATTATGTGCTGTAATCTGCATACTAATATTTTGTGACTCATGCACCAGAACATCCGCACCTCAGAAGTTTATACGAAAAGTCTCTGAAAGAGTTATACAGACTCAAAACAGGAATTGCAGTTCTCTTTCAGCAAATACTGTCATATCTTGAGTTTTTAATGATTAATTATTTAATGATAAAATAAATAAAAAGCAACATAAAAAATTAATGTATTATCTTTACCAACAATTCGTACACTATGTTAAAACCTAACAAGGGAAAAGGGCTGAACAACTTTTCAGAGATTCATCAACAGATGGGTCCTTCCTCCATATTTGAGCAAGAAAAAATCAGCTCCAATTAACGTATCTCCATCTCTAACTGTCTTTTTTAAATTTCAAAACATACTCTATTCATTTAAAAAAGTTTATATATACATAGTTACAAATGCAGTTCAGTTCTGTACAGAAGCATATCAAGGAAACAAACAAACATTGGAGTATGACTCTACCCAAACAAAACAAAGGCATCTCTTACTTGAACTGGACTATATTTACATGCATTTGAGGCACCATGAGGGTCCAATAACTAAATGGACTCCCATTTAACTTCAGCAGGAAGACCTCAGACAGTGGTCTTTCCCTACTACATCTTGACAGCAGCTGCCCCATGCTTTACTGCATACTTCAGATGTAGTTCTGGACCTTGGAATGTGCTAGTCTGCCATTCCCCTTCCAACCGCTTCAAGGGCAGTAGGTGGTAGTGTAGACCAACCAGGCATACACAAAGGATCTTAAAGGTAGTGCCCTTCTCACCACCAGCCAAGTAACGTCTTGGTGTTTGTTGGAAAGTTCTGGTGATAGAGGCATTCTGCCAAATGACTGACAGTCTGCTCAGGGAACCACACAACAGGATCCATCCTCTCCTTTTCCCACAGGGTCTTGAAGACGTGACATGCTGACTACTTCCTGATGGACTTTTGGTCAAACCTGTTTTTATTTACAAATTTCTCCACAAAGTATAGGTGATACAGAATGGTCCAGCTGTATCTCTCACTGCCTGTCTCAAGATCCTGACTACCAGTCACGGGATCTTTATTTTGTGCATTCGTTGAGGTGCTGTTGACTGGCTGCTCTAGGGTCCTTTTCTCACCTGCTCTTCAAGCAAGACAAAGGGTTTTGATAGTCTATCCCTTTTTTCAGTAAAAACACATAATTATCATTAAGACTAATTAGTCAGCATGTATAAGGACTTGCCGATTCTAAATGCCTCCTGATGCAAGTAAAAGTTCAACAGTTCTTCCGAGAGGTTGTTACATATTTTAAGTGTTTTCCATAAAACGATTTGATAATGTACAAATGTTGCCATTTTATCTGAAATAGGTTTTTTTTAAATTTAGCAAATTCAGATAATGATGTCTGACACGTGAAATTTACACTTTGAAACTTGCATGCTGTTAATTTTTTCTATAATTTGTAATGTGCTGCAAATAATCATATTTCTTCCTGAAGTCCTGCAAAAATCCGCAAAAGGAATGGAAACTTTCAAAGGAAGAAAGCTGTGAAGTTTTCACAATCTAATATTTAATATATGCAAAACCTTTTAGTAATGCACAAAAATATTAAATGAGGATAATTTTTTATGGATTTTCTAGTTTAATATTAGTTTCTAGTGTTTATTATGAAAATACAGATCACAAACAATTAATCAGCTCAATCACTTGATAATGTCAGAAAAGACCTTTATAATTGACTCAAAATAATTGTGATTCGTACAAGCATGTGAACAAGAAAGTGGAACCTGCCATTCAGCCGCTCAAGCTTGCCATTTGATAAGTTCATGGTTGATCTGATTATGGCTGACAAAGAGATCTTGATCAATTGGGTAAATGATTTTAGGAGTGCCAGATGGAGTTCAATTTGAATTAATGTGAGCTGTTGCATTTTGGTAAATCAAACAAGGAAAGGACTTATATAATTCATGGTAGGGCCCCAGGTAGTGTTATAGAACAGAGAGACTTAAGGGATCAGGTACATATTCTTTGAAATTTGCGTCATAGACAAGGTGGTTAAGAAGACATTTTACATGCTTGGCCTTCTTGACCTTTGAGTACAAGAGGTGGAACTTTTGTTGAGGTTGTACAGGACATTGGTGAGGGCTGTTCTAGAGTATTGAGTGGAGTTTTTGTTGCCCTGTTATAGGGAAGATACTCTTAAATTGGAGGGGGTTCAGAAAAGATTTACCAGGATGCTGCTGGGAAGGGAGAGTTTGAGTTATTAAAAATAGGCTGGATTTGCTGGGATTCTTTTCTCTGGAGTATAGGATGTTGAGGATGATCTTGTAGAGGTTTACAGAATCATGACAGACATTAATAACGCGAATAGCAAAGGTCTTTTCCCAATGTGGGGTAGCTCAAAACTAGGGCACATATTTTTAAGATGAGAGGAGAAATATTTAAAAATGATATGAAGGGTAATTTATTTTTGTTCAGACAGTGGTTAGTCTGTGGAATGAACTGCCTGAGAAACTGGTGTATGTAGATACAGTTGCAACACTTAAACACTTGGATAAGTACATGAATAGGAAAGGTTTGGAGGGATGTAGGCCTAGTACAGGTAGGTGGGACTAGTTTAAACTGGGAACATGGTTGGCATGGACGAGTTGGAAGGATGGATGAAGGGCTTATGAAGAGCTTATGCCCAAAGCATCGACTTTCCTGCTCCTCAGATGCTGTCTGGCCTGCTGTGCCTTTTCCTCAGATGCTGCCTGGCCTGCCGTGCTTTTCCACCACCACACTTTTTGACTCTGATCTCCAGCATCTGCAGTCCTCACTTTCTCCTAGTTGGAGTGAAGGATCTGGTTCTGTGCTGTACGACTTTATGAATCTATGACCTTAGTGCCAGTGTCCTGCTTACCCTTTGTAATTCTTTGACTTCCTTGCCAGCCAAGAATCTACTCATCTCTACATCAAAAGTATTCAATGCCCTTACTTCAAATGCTCTCTGGAAAAGACAATTCCACAGAAGCACAATCTCTGCACCCCTATTTTAAATAGGAAAGCCCTTTTAATTTAAAGTTTGCCCACAGGTACCTACTGTCTCAAATTAAGTGAAACATCAGCTCAGATTTTATGATGGTCAGTCATTATTCCAGTGGAGATGGATGGTGCATGGTGACCCTGTGGAATCTCCATCATAGCAGACTCAGAAGGAAGGGTCCAGGAAATTAGAGACTCCACCGGGCAATTCCGTATGCTTGGAAGAATCTGAAAATCTGCTTTGAAATCGGAGAAGTAAAAGGGATCTATTGACATTAAATAAAATAGTTAAACAGAAAGTTACATTATATAACACATTGTCTAACTCCTGAATAACTAACTCTTTAGGACCTCACATACCCACAACTACAAATGAAAGAAATGTACTGTGGATGTTGTAAATCTGCAATAAAAACAAAGTTCTGGAGAAACTCAGGTCAGGCAGCATCTGTCAAGAGAAAAACAGATTTAATGCTTCAAGTCTGAGTTTTCTTTTTGACTGAACAGGACTGTACAAGGATGGTTTGTATGCTGTTTACAAAGGGGAATGGGGAGCTAGTAATAGATCATGAGGTGCCCAAAGCAAAAGACAAAGGGAGTGCCAAAGAGGAGCCATTCTGGACTCTGATTCTCTCTTCACAGATGCTGCCAGATCTTCTGAGCTTCTCCAGCATTTTTCTGTTTTTATTTCACCTGCAACTGCACCTCATTAAGACCCTGATCTAACAACAACCCCTAAGGCGGAATCTAACACGCAGTTGCCCTTGGGACCAAAACCTCCATCCCCTGCATTTGGGCCTGACCTTCCACAACCACCTCACATGCTCTGCCACCAGATGCTCTTCTCGCTGAGCTGACACCCATGGTCTCCATACCCTTATGGGTGATTTCTGCACCTGACCTTAAAAACTACATTACCGCCCGGCCTCCTTGCAGTCTACTCTCTACCCTCTTCTAATTTGGCAATCTATGTCTTCCAGCCAACAGGAGCTCAGCTGGCACCCTACTCACCTGGCTTAGCCCATCTGGTATTGGTGGCACCCAACTTACCTGACACTTTACATTCCCAGCACACGAACATCACACTTACCTTCAGTGCTTACTGTTTGACAGCAACTATCAAAGTGATTGTCACGATCTTTTACATTTCAGAATATGGCAACAGACTGCTGTGATAAGAGGGAATGCTTTGTTTTCCCACAACAATTTTGCACGACAAAAGAACTGTCATAATGGAAGTATAGCTTTTCACTTCTGAATGAGCTCGGATTGAAATCTGCTCTCAGAAATACTGAGCTCCCTACTTTCGCAAAAATGGGCCCAAAGTGGCACTCAACTGAAGGTTGTTGTCCTCAGAAAATCTGGCTTATCATTTCTGCATTCACTTTGTCAAGTCTCCTCAGAATCATACATGTTTTAACAATGATTCGGAGATGCCGGTGTTGGACTGTAGTGTACAAAGTTAAAAATCACACAACACCAGGTTATAGTCCAACAGGTTTAATTGGAAGCACACTAGCTTTCGGAGCGATGCTCCTTCATGTGGATAAAGGATGAAGGAGCGTCGCTCCGAAAGCTAGTGTGCTTCCAATTAAACCTGTTGGACTATAACCTGGTGATGTATGATTTTTAACTATGTTTTAATAAGATCACTTCCCAATCTTCTGAATTCCAAGGGATACACACCTAACCTATCCAATCTTTGAGATAAATCCCTCTTTCCTGAAATGAGTCATGTGAACATTCTTTGAACTAGCTTCTAATGTAATATTGTCCTTTTATTTTAAAATAAGGAGACTACAACCATGCAACGTACTCAAGAAGTGGTTTCACCAATGCTCTGTGCAATGTAGCAAAACATCTCTACTTTTACATTCTATTCCCTTTCCAATATCTGACAGCATTTCATGTGCCTTCCTCATCACTTGTTGCACCAGTCCCCTAACTGAGTCACTCATGTTGCCATGAATTTGGCTCTTCCTGCAATTTTCTTGGTTTTTTTCTGTCTTTTTCGCACATGGTAAGAGGAAGAAATGGATGCATTTTATCTGCAGGCTCTGGATGGTTCTCTCTCTGCTCTTTACACTTACAGCTTTTTAATAATCTGCAACTCAACAAATCAAAGGGCTGCTGTCAGGTAGAATTTCCTTAATTCAAAAGAGCCTCAGTGCCACCCACAGTCTCCAATACTCTTTCCACCACTCCACAAAGCAACAATATATCACAGATCTCATAAAATATGCACCAACTCTCTTGGTATTTCAGTTGCAGCAGTCCAATTTCTAGCAGTTTCTAGTACCAAAATGAAAATGTGTGGTCTCCTACACTTGATTACCTGACAGTCACCCATTCCTACTCTGCCTATATGCTCTTAACCTGTTATGTGTCCACCTCTTTAACACTACCCATGTAGTTCTCAACTTCACAATGCATGACAATAATTCTAGTCTTTGCTCCAGGTGCAAACTCAAAGTACAAGTTTCTATAGCAGGTGATACTTCCTGCAAATATTTATCCATGCTGCATATGAAGCATCCACAACTCTTCATATGATACAGGTAGGCATTCCACGTGGACAAGTAGCCTTGCCATATGTTAAGCTTTTTTTTGGGCTACTTACTATACACTGGAGTTCTATAATCACTCATCCTTACTGCATCTCTTGTGCAAGTTAGATACTTATTGGCAAAGTAAAAAGTTTTAAAAATTTTTTTCAAAATCCATCTATTTACACAGTTTTCCTGGTCTCCCTCCTATAGGATGTTGTGAAACTTGAAAGGGTTCAGAAAAGATTTACAGGAATGTTGCCAAGGTTACAGGATGTAAGAGGTTGATTAGGCTGGGGCTGTTTTCTCTGGAGTGTCAGAGGCTGAGAGGTGACTTTACTGAGGTTTATAAAATCAGGAGAGGCATGGATAGGGTAAATAGACAAGGTCTTTTCCCTGGGGTGGGGGAGTCCAGAACTAGAGGCATAGGTTTAGGGTGAGAGGGGAAAGATTTAAATGGGACCTAAGGGGCAACTTTTTCACGCAGAGGGTGGTGGTGTGTGTGAAATGAGCTGCCAGAGGAAGTGGAGGAGGCTGGTACAAATACAACATTTAAAAGGCATCTGGATGGATATATGAATAGGAAGGGTTTAGAGGGATAAGGGCCAAGTGTAAATGGGACTAGATTAATTTAGGATATTTGGTCAACATGGACGAGTTGGACCGAAAGGTTTTGATTAGATTAGATTAGATACCCTACAGTTTGGAAACGGGCCCTTCAGCCCAATAAGTCCACACCGACCCTCCAAAGGCCCATTTCCCTACCCTTTATTTACCCCTGACTAATGCACCTAACAATATGGGCAATTTAGCATGATCAATTCACCTGGCCTGCACATCTTTGGATTGTGGGAGGAAACTGGAGCACCCAGAGGAAACCTGCACAGGCCTGGGGAGAATGTGCAAACTCCACACAGACAGTTGCCCGAGGCAGGAATCGAACCCGGCCCCCTAGCACTGTGATGCAGCAGTGCTAACCACTGAGCCACCATGCTGCCCACTGTTTCCATTTTGAACATCTTGAAGACTCTATGACTCTATTGAATTAATCTATTTCCTTCCTTTCAATTATCAATCAATTACACAAGTTTTGAAAGATCAATTAGCAAAATATTCAGCAACAAATCTTTTACCTGTTTTTTTGTAACATCACATTTTGATTTTTCCATCAGCTGGACTGGATAGGAGATGGTGTTCTGCCCTCCTCACCTCCCTCTCTTGCTCTATTCTGTGTCCTCCTCAGCTGATTATAATCCTGAACTCTAACTGCTCGCTCCCTTTCTTAGGTTACATGAAGCCTCAAAATCTCCCCATCCTTTCTGTCAGCCTGGCAATGGTTGAATCCAGAAAAACTCATGGCTAGAGACATTCCACTCGCGAGCATCCTAAATCTCCACCTATTAAGAACATGATTTCCCCCACCACATCCCGTTTCATTCAGACAGCCCTCCACCACAGCACCTCCATTCCCCTTTCCACTGCTCTAAGTTGACCCCCAACACAATAAAGAAAGAGACCCCTTTGTCCTCATCTACCACCCCACCAGTCTCCGCATCCAACGCATCATCCTTAAACATCCAACTAGACCCCACCATTAAGAACATCTTCCCGTCCCCACCCCTGTCTGCCTTCAACAAGGACCGTTCCCTCAGACAGTCCTTGGTTTGCGCCACTTTCCCCACCAACACCCCCACCATAGACACCCGCATCTTTCCCGCAACCGGAAAAAAAGCAAAACCTGCCAGCACACCAACCCGCTCACCTCCATCCAGGCCCCCACACAGTCCTTCCAGGTGAGACAGCGGTTCACCTGCGTCTCTTCCAACCCAATTTACTGCATCGGGGAAACCAAACATAAACTTAGTGAATGGTTCGCTGAGCATCACAGCTGGGGCCAATCGGAACTCCCAGTCACCGCCCATTTTAATTCCCCTTCCCACTCCCTTTCCAACATGACCACCCTTGGCTCCTCCATCACCAAAATGAACCACATCGCAAATTGGAGGAACAACACCTCATCTTCTGCCCAGGGAGCCTTCTGTCTGGAAGACTCAACATTGAGTTCGCCAATTTCAAATAACCTCCCTTCCCATTGCCTGACTCTCTTCCCAGCCCCTTCCCCTCCCTTCCACTGCTCCCTGCCACCGTCTAGACTCATTCCTCCCATTGACCAACCAGGTCATACCCTCTACCTGTCTTCACCTATTCCCATTTCACCACCCTGCTCCCACTTCCCCCTTGATCTGCAGCTCCACCTACACCCACCTCTAGTCCTGAAGAAGGGTTACACCCGAAAAGTTGACTTCTCCACCTCCTGATGCTGCCTGATTTGCTGTGTTCTTCCAGCCTCCTGCCTAATTTGGATTCCACCATCTGCCACTTTTTTATGTCTCTAACATTAAAAAGTGGCAGGGAGGGGGGGGGGGGGGGGGGAGGGGGGGGGAGGAACCAAGATTTGACTTTGTCTTAGGATCATTTGACTGCTGGAAGACGCAAAAATAGCCTTTAGTGGAGTGATACACTCCGCTTGTCAGATGTGGGAGTTTAGGGAGAGTTTAGATGCTACTGAGGATTATATCTGCAACAAATGCCATTGGTTGCAAATCCTATCAGACTGAATGGATCGGTTGAAGCGACAGTTAGAGGCAATGAGGAATTTACAGCAGCAAGGGGGTGTGGTGGATGGCAGTTAAAGGAAGGGAGAGAAGCCACAGACACAATCACATAGATGGGTTAACTCCAGGGAGAGGTAAGAGAGGTACAGAGGTAGTGCTGGAGTCTTCTGTGGCTATCTCCATTTCAAACAAGTATGCTGTTTTGGAAAATGTAAGGGGTGATGGATTCTCAGGGGAATGTAGGACCAACAGTCAAGACAGGCTCTAATATAAGGAGGGGTATGTGGGGTTCCAAAAGATTGATTGTGTTAGGGGACTCTCTAGTCAGAGGCACAGACAGACATTTCTGTGACCAGCAACGAAAAATCAGAACAGTGTATTGCCTCCCTGGTGCCAAGATCAAGGATGTCTCAGAGAGGGTGCAGAATGTTCTCAAAAGGGAGAGGGACCAGGAGGTAATTGTATACATTGGAACTAACAGGATAGGAAGAGAAAAGGATGGAGATTCTGAAGGGAGAATATAGAAAGTTAGGCAGGAATTTAAAAAAAGAGATCATCGGGGGTAGTAATATCTGGATTACTCCTGGTACTATGAGATAGTGAAGGGAGGAATATGAGGATAAATCAGAATGATGAGTTGCTGCTGTTTGGGAGAAGGGTTCCCCTTTTTTTAATCATTGGAATTTCTTCTGGGGTAGAAGTGACCTGTACAAGGACGATGGGTTGCACCTTGTAAGGGGAGTTGGAAGGAGACTAATATACTGGCAGGGAGATTTGGTAGAGCTGCTCAGGAGGATTTAAAATAGTAAAGGGAGGGGGGTGGCGCGGATCCAGGGAGATAGTGAGAAAACAGATCAATCTGAGATTGATACAGTTGAGAAAAGAAATGAGTCAAACAGTCAGGGCAGGCAGGGACAAAGCAGACAAGGTAGGACTGATAAGTTAAACTGCATTTATTTCAATGCAAGAGGCCCAAAAGAGAGAGCAGATCAATTCAAGGCATGGATGGGAGCATGAGACTGGGATATCATGCCAATTACAGTAATGTGGCTCAGGGATGGACAGGGCTGGCAACTTAATGTTCCAGAATACAAATGCTATGGGGAAGGATAGAAAGGGAGGCAAGAGAGGAGGGGATGGCGTTTTTGGGAAGAGATTGCGTTACAGTTGTACTTAGGGAGGATACTCCCAGAAATACATCGAGGGAAGTTATTTGAGTTCAACTAAGAAATAAGAAAGGGATGATCACCTTATTTGAATTGTACTATAGGCCCCCTAATCGTCAGTGGGAAATTGAGAAACAAACTTGTAAGGAGATCTCAGTTATCTGTAAAAGTAATACGGTGGTTATGTAGGGGATTTTAATTTTCCATACATAAACGGGGACTGCCACAGTGTTAAGGGTTTAGATGGAGAGGAATTTGTTAAGTGTGTACAAGAAGATTTTCTGATTCAGTATATGGATGTACCTACTAAAGAAGGTGCAAAACCTGACCTACTCTTGGGAAATAAGGCAGGGCAGGTGACTGAGGTGAGAGTGGGGGAAGCACTTTGGGGTCAGCGACCATAATTCTATTAGTTTTAAAATAGTGATGGAAAAGGATAGACCAGATCTAAAAGTTGAAGTTCTAAATTGGAGGAAGGCTAATTTTGAAGGCATTAGGCAAGAACTCAAAAGCTGTTTGGGGACAGATGTTCACAGATAAAGGGATGGGTAGAAAATGAGAAGCCTTCAGAAATGAGATAGCAAGAGTCCAGAGAAAGTATATTCCTGTTACAATGAGACGAAAGGCTGGTAGGTATGGGGAATACTGGATTGAGAAATACGAGAAATTGAGAGTTTGGTTAAGAAAAAGGAGGAAGCATTTGTCAGGTATAGACAGTATACATTGAGTGAATACTATAAAGGCAGGAGAAGTATACTTAAGAAGGGCAAAAAGGGGACATGAAGTCGCTTTCGCAAATAGGATTAAGAAGAATCCAAAGGGTTTTTACAAATACATTAGGGGCAAAAGGGTAACTAGGGAGAGAAAAGGGCACGTCAAAGAACAGCAAGGTGGCCTTTGTGTGAAGCCACAGGAGATGGGGGAGATACTAAACGGGTATTTTGCATCAGTATTTACTGTGGGGAAGAACATGGAAGATATAGAATGTAGGGAAATAGATGGTGACATCTTGAAAAATGTCCATATTACACAGGAGGAAGTACTGGATGTCTTGAAATGCATAATAGTGCATAAATTCTCCAGCTGAAAATGTGTTGCTGGAAAAGCGCAGCAGGTCAGGCAGCATCCAAGGAGCAGGGGAATCGACATTTCGGGCATGAGCCCTTCTTCAGGAATGAGCCCCAGGACCTGATCAGGTGCACCCTAGAACTCTGTGGGAAGTGAGGGAAGTGATTGCTGGGCCACTTGCTGAAATATTTGTATCATCGATAGTCACAGGTGAGGTGCTGGAAGAATGGAGGTTGGCTAACGTAATATCACTATTTAAGAAAGGTAGTAAGGACAAGCCAGGGAACTATAGACCCGTGAGCCTGACGTCGGTGGTGGGCAAGTTGTTGGAGGAAATCTTGAGGGACAGGATGTACATGTATTTGGAAAGACAAGGATTGATTAGGGATAGTCAACATGGCTTTATGCATGGGAAATCATGTCTCACAAACTTGATTGAGTTTTTTGAAGAAGTAACAAAGTGGATTGATGAGGGCAGAGCGGTAATGTGATCTATATGGACTTCAGTAAGCCGTTCAACAAGGTTCACCATGGGAGACTGGTTAGCAAGGTTAGATCACATGGAATACAGGGAGAACTAGCCATTTGGATACAGAACTGGCTCAAAGGTAAAGACAGAGGGTGGTGGTGGAGGGTTGTTTTTCAGACTGATGGCTTGTGACCAGTGGAGTGCCACAAGGATCGGTGCTGTGTCCACTGCTTTTCATCATTTATAGAAATGATTTGGATGTGAACACAAGAGGTACAGTTAGTAAGTTTGCTGCTGACACCAAAATTGGAAGTGTAGTGGACAGCAAAGAAGCTTACCTCCGATTACAACGGGATCTTGATCAAATGGGTCAATGGGCTGAGGAGTCACAGATGGAATTTAATTCAGATAAATGCGAGGTGCTGCATTTTGGGAAAGCACATCTTCGCAGGACTTATACACTTAATGGTAAGGTCCTAGGGAGTGTTGCTGAACAAAGAGATCTTGGAGTGCAGGTCCATAGCTCTTTGAAAGTAGAGTCACAGGTAGATAGGATAGTGAACAAGGCATTTGGTACGCGTTCCTTTATTGGTCAGTGTACAGGAGTCGAGAGGTTATGTTGCAGCTGTACAGGTGCATTGGTTAGGCCATTTTTGGAATATTGTATGCAAATGTGGTCTCCTTCCTATCGGAAGAATGTTGTGAAACTTGAAAGGGTTCAGAAAAGGTTTACAAGGACGAAGCCAGGGTTGGAGGACTTGAACTGTAGGGTGTGGTTGAATAGGCTGCTGCTCTTTTCCCTGGAGCATTGGAGGCTGATGGTGATCTTATAAATAGATAAGGTCTTTTCCCTGGGGTGGGGGGGGGGGGGGGGGGGGGGGTGAGTCCAGAACTAGAGGGCATAGGTTTAGGGTGAGGAAGATATAAAAGAGATTTAAGGGGCAACTTTTTCACGCAGAGCGTTGTGCGTGTGTGGAATGAGCTGTCAGAGGAAATGGTGGAGGCTGGTACAATTGCACTATTTAAAAGGTATCTGGATGGTTTATGAATAGGAAGAGTTTGGAGAGATATGGACCGGGTGCTGGCAAGTGGGACTAGATTAGGTTGGGATATCTGGTCGATGTGGACGAGTTGGACCAAAGGTCTGTTTCCATGCTGTACACTGCTATGACACACTGACTCTAATCAGGAGGAGTTTCTACCATGGATAATGGTTTTCTCTGGATTTGATGCATTCATCTAAACTGACCCATGGATAAATGTAAAAAACAATTCAGATTAAAGATACCTGAAGAAAATTAAGTCAGATCAGATTAGTGCATACATGAATTGCACGTATGATCTTTTTTCCAATTTAAACTCTATTTTTACTGTTGCTTTTATTGTCATGTGTACTCATGTATTTGGTACAGGAGTAAAGTGAAAGGCATACATCTGTTTTCACTTTTTCTTCTTTCCAGTTTACTACTTACATTTTTATTTTGAACATCAAAAATTATCAAGCATTCAGTTTCAAACCATATTAGAAAATGATGACTCTGTGGGCCGGTAAAACTGTAATTGCCTATCAGTTTTTTTTTAAATCCAATTCACTCTCCAATGAAAGAATTCAAAAATGAGTTGTGTTATTTATTAATCAAGAGTCTCCTTTTTCTGTTACGAAAGCAAAAGAAAGATAAATGAGACTGGCACATTGTTGGTTTCATCTCATGTGTACACTAAGGCCAGAAGAGTAATGCAAAGTACTGCTCAAACATATGAGCAAGGTGACTACAGCTGACACTTTAGCCTAAGGGTTAAAAAGAATCTCTTCCGACTGTCTTTTGCCCCAGTCAGCTTTTTTCTGACCTTTTCCTGTATTTTTTCAGCTGCTTTGTTCCATCAATCAAGCATAAAATATGCTTGAAGCAGTATTAGCGCTCATCTTATATTAGTACTAGTTTAAGCCTTCCTAGCTTATATTCAGTTTGTTTTGAATCCCACAACTCATTTTTTAATGTGCCACTAACGCAAACCTCTACAAATTTCACTGAGTAGATATATCTACAAGGATTAATCAATAAATTACAACATATCAAGAGGAATTTAGAATAACTTAACAATTGGAAAACTTAACCGAATAATGGAGACAGTACTTACTACTAATTAACTGTTCCAATACAGTAACATTTCATAAAAACACCCCTTAGTTAAAAAAAGGCAAATTTAGACACAGATTCTTACAAGAAGTTCTCCAATCCATGAGGAAATCACATTGAGAGATTTCAGAGGCAGTGGCAGCTAGGAATCATTCACAGAAGCTTCCAACTCTTCTGAGACCCCAAACAGTTTCTGATGCTACTGAGAAAACGAAAACCTGATCGGTGAGAGCTGGCCATACCCATTCAGGCTGTTTAAAAAAACAAGTCCTCAAGTTGTTTACTCAAGTGGTTCTGGTGGACTGCTCAGCACCTTTGCTTTACAACCACTCTTCCAAAAAAAAGGACAAAATAATCTCTAAAAGTGACAGCATCATCACATGGTTTACAAAGCAAATCCCTGAAAGCACAACACCACTTGTTTCTGAAAACATTGTCAATGAAGTAATAATTTGTGTTTCCCAAATTTCTCCCCGCCTAATTCACTCCTCTGAAGACACAAATCCATTCTATGATATTGTTCAACGAGCAATGGTGCCTTCTCACTTGTGAAGAGAGGTATGGTTCTTAAGTTTGCAGATAACACCAAAATTGGTGGCGTTATGTACTGCAAAGTAGATTACCTCAGAGCAAAATTGGACCTTGATCAAATGGGCAAATTGGCAGAGGAGTGGCAAGTGGAGTTTAATTTAGAGAAATGTGAAGTGTTGCATTTTGGAAAGGCAAGTCAGGGCAGGACTTATATACTTGTAAGGTCCTTGGGTTGCAGGTTTATAGTTCCTTGAAAGTGGAGTTGTGGGTAGACAGGGTGTTGAAGGTGGCACATGGTACACTTCCCTTTATTGGTCAATGAAATTCATATAGGAGTTAGGATGTCATGTTGTGGCTGTATAGGACATTGGTTAGGCCACATTTGAAATACTGACTTCAATTCTAGTCTTCCTGCTATGGAAAGAATATTGCAAAACCTGAAAGGGTTAGAAAAGATTTACAATGCTGTTGCGAGGGTTGGAGCTTTGAGCAATAGGGAGTGGCTCAATAAGTTGGGACTATTTTCCTTGGAGCTTCGGAGACTGAGAGGTGACTTTACTGAGGTTTATAAAATCATGAGAGGCATAAATAGGGTGAATAACCACGGTCTTTTTTTCCCCACAGTAGAGGAGTCTAAAACTAGACGGCATAGGTTTAAGGTGAGAGGGGAAAGATTTAAAAGGGACCTGAGGGACAATGTTTTCACGCAGAGGGTGGTGTGTGTGGGGAATGAGCTGCCAGAGGTGGTGATCCAGGCTGGTACAATTACAACATTTAAAAGGCATCTGGATGCGCAAATGAATAGGAAGGGTTGAGAGGGATATGGGCCAAATAATGGCAAATAGAACTAGATTTATTTAGGATGTCTGGTCAGCATGGACAAGTTGGATCGAAGGATGTGTCTCCATGCTGTACATCTCTAAGACTTGAACTACAAAATGAAGCAGTTATGACAGCTATCTACTTGACTCCAGGCAAAATCAGAGTTGGGCCTAATGCTGCCCTTAATGATTGCTTTTCCAGAAGGAATCACTAATCTGGCCAATTTCTGCACTCCATTGACTAGAACCAAATGCTATGCTGCTGAAGACCAAAAATTCAACCAAGATCAGGGACTGAACTTTGCAGTCTATGCAGCTGCTAAGCCACAAACTGTTATTTTATTTTGTTCTTTCACTTTGCATTGTACAGAACTCAACGCAACATACAATTCTATTGAAACACTGGCTTGACAAGGGTCATCTGAACCTGCTAAGATTTAGAATTCATTTGGAGGGGAAATGACAAAACGTTTTCGCTCAACGGGATAATTTTATCTGCATACAAGCTGACTTTTGCACAGACATTTATTTTCAATATTTCTGCACCGAGAATAAATATGGCAATAAAAGTGAGCATTTGCTTCTTCAAACAATTCAGCCCAGTTGAGGAGCTTGCATGATCATAGTACTCAACTGAACACTTCTTCTGCCTGTTTGCCTGTTCAGGCTGTGTTTAAAGAAAATTGTGATGAACATTGTTCCAATTATTTTTCTCTTCTATATATTGGTTGATGACTGAGAGATGTACTGGTTGTAATCATGCAGATTTTAAAAAAGACTTGTTTGTGTTGCTCTGTAACCAGGTCTTGTGTCTTTTATAGTGAAATTGTGAAAATGCTTATAATTTCAATGATCAAAATGTCTATAATTGGCTGCACCTTTACAGGGAGAGAAACAAAGATAACATTGAGTCCAATATGACTCACCTTCAAAAAGTTCCTACTTAATTTTTCTCGACCTGTTTTTATTTGTACCAAGTTACTTGATTTCAACCAGATGGGGAATACTGATGTTTAGCTGATCTTATTGCCCCAGGTCCAGTAAAAAATAATCAGTTGGCCTTCCTGCTTTTGATCACTATCCTGGAAATGGATCAAGGTATGCACTTGTCAACAAACCAGACAAGCACAAGATCACAGTTAGCAAAACTGCTGCAGCCAAATAAACTATCAATATTCAAAGTCAAGATTTCGACAAGAACAACCTCCACTTGTATGAGATACTCAAAGTTGACCAGTGATTACACAACTGCAGGAAAGAGAGCTGAGAATGAGAGAGAAATAGTAGGAAAGAAAATATTGACATTATGGTAATATATTAAGGAAAGTAATTCCATTTTATTTTCAGAAAGACAAATCACATTGCTAAGTAAATTGCTGCTCATATTAATTTGAAAAAATAATTTAATGTCCAACAGTAAAGGGTCAACTCAATATCTAGCAGTTGGTTATAAGCATAGTCCAAAAGCTCCCAGCGGCTTCTACTTGTTTGTGTATTAGCAGACCAAATTATTCTTTTCATTTTGTGTTGGATTATTATCGTTGGTGAACTATTCATCTTTGCAGCATAGAGTCTCCAGGGGATCTGAACAGTACCATGACTATTCTTGCGCTGTAAAGAGATTACAGCTCACACTAACTGGATTTCTGCAGCTCTCAAAAATTCACGCAGCACTGCTATGATCAAAATTAACATGATCCAGTTCAATTTTTCTCCCCAATTTTTATAACAGCAGGTAACTATCAGATATGACAAGTGGAATGGATAGATGACTAACAAATGCCTTGTTCAAGCAGCATAAGATGCAAGGGACATCTTGCGTATTTGTACAAATGTGTGTAAGTTGATATATATCACTGCATTTCATAAGGATTTGGTATTAGCAACTACAAGTTAATTTATGGGAAACAGTTTTAGTTAAGGGCTTTTGAAATATAATGACTCCACTAATATTTAAAATAATTATTTGAGATATTACTGGTTTGTAAATGAGCTATGTTTTGCAGTGTCAGGGAAATGCTAGTGTCATACCAATATTTGAACAACTTCATTACAGGCACAGTTAGTTCTGGATAATAAGTGATCAGTACTATTGCTGAGACGTCATCAGAGCTTATAATTTCAACCAGTGCAGTCAGCTGCTTCTCGATATCATGTGGACCGTATAAAACTGACTGATTACTGGCATCTTTGATGCTGGGGATCTCAAAAATAGATGGTGCACCATCTACTCAACACTTCTGGCTGAAGATTGGCACAAATATTTCAGTTTTGTCTTTTGTAGTGATGTACTGGGTTCCCCTAACTGGGGGACACAAAAATAAGTGGAAAGGTAGGTTGCAAGAGGGAAACATACAGTTTAGAGAGATATTGATTGTAAGTGGGCAAAAATGTTAGCAAATGGTGTATCATGTGAGAGAGTGTGAAATTGCTTTATTTTGGAAGGCAAAACAAAAGAACAATAATTATTCAAAAGGATAAAAATTGCAGAAAGCTGCAACACAAAGGAAATTGGGATGACTTGTACATGAAACATACAAAGCTAGCACACAGGTGTAGCAAGTCAGGAAGGCTAATTAAATGCTGGCTGCAATTTTGGAGAAGATTTGTAGCTCAGGGTGTGAATCAGGTTGTAAGTTTGCTCGCTGAGCTCGAAGATTTGTTCTCAGACGTTTTGTCACCATGCTAGGTATCATCAGTGAGCCTCCGCTGAAGGGTTGGTGTTCTGTCCCACCTGCTATTTGCGTGTCTTGGTTCATGCAAGGTATTTTGTATATGACATGCGTTCTGCTGGTTGTTGTAATGGGGTCCTTTAAATTCATCAGGAACTGTTTCAGTCTGGTGGTAGGTTTGTGTGCTATGATGCCTAGACGCCTAGCTACAACACACTGCAGCACAGAAGAGCTAAGGGAAGCCAAGGAAGAGCACTTATACAATGTATTCAGGAACAAAGGGTACCCAATAAGCACAGTCTGCCAATTCCTACATAACAGACCTAAACAAGAAGACAAAACACATCCAGAGACTCTCACCATCCTGCCATACATTAAAGACACCTCAAAGATGATGACCAGACTACTCTGGCCCCTAGTCATCATGGTAGCTCACAAATCTATCACCAAACTGAAACAGCTCTTGATGAATATAAAGGATCCCATACCACCAACCAGCAGAACGAATGTCATATACAAAATACCCTGCATGGACTGTAACAAATATTACATTGGACAGATGGGCAGCAAACTAGCGACTAGGATACATGAGCACCAACTAACCACCAAAAGACATGACCAACTATCGCGAGTATCCATATGGACAGACGAAGAAGGACACCAGTTCAACTGGGACAATACATCCATGCTGGGACAGGCTAAACAAAGACACGCATGGGAATTCCTCAAGGCCTGGCATTCAAACCGGAATTCCATTTACAAACATATTGATTTGGATCCCATTTACCAATATCTCAGAAAAAGAACCGGAAGTGATATCACCCACCACAACAAACCAAGACACATAAATAGCAAGCGGGACAGAATACCAGCACTTCACCTAGCATAATGACGAAATGTCTGAGAACAAATCTACCAGTTCAGCTAGCAAACTTACAATCTGAATGTTAGTCTTTATTTCAAGGAGGTTGGAGTATCAGAGAAGGGGAATCTTGTTGCATCTGTAAAATGAGCTGGCATGACTACATTTGGAGTACTGAGAGCAGTTTTGATCTCCTTATGTAAGAAAATATATTGTTTCACTGGAGGCAATTCAGAGAAGGTTCACTGAGATGATCCCAAGCAGAGTGGGATTGTGTTATCAGCAAAGATTAAACAGATTGGAATTGAATCCCATCTGCTCTGCCATTCAATAAGATCATTTCTGATCATTTGTTGGCCCCAGCTCCACTTATCCACCCTCTCACCATAGCCCTTAATTCCTATACTGTTCAAAAAATTATCTTAGCTTTAAAAACATTTACTGAGGAAGCATCAACCACTTCACTGGGCAGGGAATTCCGCAGATTCACAACCCTCTAGGTGAAGAAGTTCCTCTTCAATGCATTCCAAATCTGCTCCCCCTAATTTTGAGGCTATGCTCTCCTGTCAGAGTTTCACCCGCCAGTGCAAAATATCCTCTCTACTTCTATCTTATTTATTCCCTTCATAATTTTATATGTTTCTATAAGAACGCCCCTTATTCTTCTAAATTCCAATGAATATAATCCCAGTCTACTCAGTCTTTCCTCATAAGCCAACTCACTCAACTCCGGAATCAGCCTCCTCTGCACCCCCTCTCGTGCTAGTACATCCTTTCTCAAGTGGCTCAAATGCCTATCAAGTCAAACTAACTTACTTAAATGCGTACAGTTTGTTGGCTTTGTTATGAAAACTATGCACGTTCAGATATAGAGCCTTTACTTTTGTGTTTTTGTTATCTTTCTTACATCTAGTCTTGAATGCATTCTTATGTTTATCCTCTTTGTGCCTTCCAGCTCTTCTCTGTCCTTTATTTCCTACTTTTATACTTTGTTCTCCTTCCTTGACTCCATCCTTTGATTTTGATTTGCTACATCTACCAAAACTTGATCCCTCCCTCTCACTGTTTCATTTTAAACCCTCTCTACTCCTGGTCTGCTAGAACACTGGCCCCAGCAAGTATCAGGTGCTGACTGTCCCAATGATACAGATCCCACTTTCCCCAGAATTGATGTCAGAGCCCCATGCAGTAGAACCTACTTCTCTCACACCAGACTTTCAGCCATGTATTAATTTCATTCATCTTAAGTGCTCTCTGTCAATTGACATGTGGCTCAGTTAATAATTCAGAGATTATTACCCTTAATGCTCTACTCTTTGAATTAGCTCCTCATACTATGCAGAACATTTTTCATTATTCTGTCTGAGTCATTGGTACTACTTGAGGACCACAACAAATAGATTTTCCCTCTTCCACTCTGAATTTTTGTTCAGCCCTGTGCAGAGTCTGAGACCAGGTAGACAACATTGCCTTCCAGATTTACATTCTTGATTGTACAAAACAATGCCTACCTCTTTAATTATACTATGCCATTTTACTTCTCAGACAGTTGAGTGTCTTTGGAGTTCCTTGCCACAAAGTGCTGTGGAGGCAGAGTTCTTGTGTATATTTAAGGTTTAGATGGGTTATTGATCAGTTGGGGGAATCAAGAGTTATGGGGAAAGGGCAAGAAAATGGACGTGAGGAACGTCAGGTCAACTATGATCCTGTTATATGACTGAGCAGGCTCAAGGGGCCCAATAATCTACTCCTGTTCCTATTTCTTAAGATCTTATGATCTACTACCTCATTCATTTTCTGTTCCTCACTTGAATGGCCTCCTGTACGATAATGGAATAGTCAGTTAGCTCATCCATCCTGCAATGCTCAATCTCATCCAGAACAGCATAAATGTGTTCAATGTTGTTGGACAATTCCGAAAGCAGAAGCTCTTGAACTCCTGCTCTCCTTAACGGACTCTCGGCCCCACTGCAAATCATAAGACTCTATCTTAAGGAGGAAATTGACATTTGGGAAAGTCAGTAAGCCTGGTCCAATATAACTAGATACTAGTCTGCAAGTTTTAAAGCAGTCATTCAAAGTCATTCAGGTCATACAAGCGAACAAGAAACAAGAGTAGGCCACTTGACCTTCAGGCCTGCTCCAATATTCAAGAAGATCTTGATCTTATTATAACATCAATTCTATTCATCCCACTTAACCAGAGGGACCTTCCAGGTCATCTTCCATAAGGATCTACAATCTACCATCATAGCATTCAGGTGCCTTGGCCATCATACAAAGTTTATTTTTCTTTTCACTAACCTATCTATATGGTCACTATAGATGTTGCATTAAAATACTTTTCCTGAAGTGTTAATAATCTTTGAAATTGCCTTTTACCATTTATAACTTTTCTATGACAAATAAGTATCTATCCCTCTCAGAGACCCTGTTCCATGGCTTCACATTCATTTTATTGTTTCACTGGTAATGCCATCACTTGTTGCCCATTTCTAACTGTCCTTAGGAGATGGTGGTGTGTTCCTTTCTTGAGTCACTGCAATTCCCTTGGAGTAAATCCACAGAAAATGATTTCTCTTTATTTACTTGATAAAAGTCCTACATGATTTTGAACACCACAATTAAATCTTCCATAGGCCTACTCTGTTTCAAGGAGAAAACCCCCAGCCTGCCCAGAAAACTGGCCTCATCCATGGTACAGAAGGCTATTCTATTTATGAACAGAAGGCAGAATAAATGCAATCTACTCCCACCATCACCACCAAAATGATCATCACATTTAGTACTTTTCTTTAAGTAGCCAGATAAAATCTCATCAAAAATTGTGACGCTGGAAAGACACAGCAGCTGAAACTTTATTGCTGGAACAGCACAGCAGGTCAGGCAGCATCTAGGGAACAGAAGATTCGACGTTTCGGGCACATGCCCTTCTTCAGGAATGAGCAGAGAGTGTTCAGCAGGAGAAGATAAAAGGTAGGGAGGAGGGACTTGGAGGAGGGGCGTTGGAAATGTGATAGGTGGAAACAGGTCAAGGTGAAGGTGATAGGTCGGAGTAGGGTGGAGGCGGAGAGGTCAAGAAGAAGACTGCAGGTCAGGAAGGCGGTGCCGGGCTGGAGGGATTCGGCTGAGACAAGGTGGGGGGAGGGGGGATGAAGAAACTGGTGAAGTCCAAGTTCATCCCCTGTGGTTGGAGGGTTCCCAGTCGGAAGATAAGACGCTCCTCCTCCGACCGTCGCGTTGTTGTGGTTTGGCGGTGGATGAGTCCAATGACCTGCATATCCTCGGTGGAGTGGGAGGGGGAGTTGAAATGCTGTGCTACAGGGTGATTGGGTTGGTTCGTCCGGGTGCTCTCTGAATCGCTCCGCAAGTAGGCGGCCTGTCTCCCCAATATAGAGGAGGCCACACCGGCTGCAGCGGATGCAGTAGATAATGTGGGTGGAGGTGCAGGTGAATCTGTGGCGGATATGGAAGTTTCCTTTGGGGCCTTGGAGAGAAGTGAGGGGGGAGGTGTGGGCGCAAGTGTTGCACCTCCTGCGGTTGCAAGGGAAGGTGCCGGGAGTGGAGGTTGGGTTGGTGGGGGGTATGGATCTGACAAGGGAGTCGCGGAGGGAGTGGTCTCTACGGAAAGCTGATAGAGGAGGGGAGGGAAATATATCCTTGGTGGTGGGGTCCGTTTGGAGGTGGCGGAAGTGACGGCGGATGATGCGCTGTACATGGAGATTGGTGGGGTGGTAGGTGAGGACCAGTGGGGTTCTGTCCTGGTGGCGGTTGGAGGGGCGGGGCTCAAGGGCGGAGGAGCGTCTTATCTTCCGACTGGGAACACCTCTGGGCCACCCGGACGAACCAACCCAATCACCCTGTAGCACAGCATTTCAACTCCCCCTCCCACTCCACCGAGGATATGCAGGTCATTGGACTCATCCACCGCCAAACCACAACAACGCGACGGTCGGAGGAGGAGCGTCTTATCTTCCGACTGGGAACACCTCTGGGCCACCCGGACGAACCAACCCAATCACCCTGTAGCACAGCATTTCAACTCCCCCTCCCACTCCACCGAGGATATGCAGGTCATTGGACTCATCCACCGCCAAACCACAACAACGCGACGGTCGGAGGAGGAGCGTCTTATCTTCCGACTGGGAACCCTCCAACCACAGGGGATGAACTTGGACTTCACCAGTTTCTTCATCCCCCCTCCCCCCACCTTGTCTCAGCCGAATCCCTCCAGCCCGGCACCGCCTTCCTGACCTGCAGTCTTCTTCTTGACCTCTCCGCCTCCACCCTACTCTGACCTATCACCTTCACCTTGACCTCTTTCCACCTATCACATTTCCAACGCCCCTCCTCCAAGTCCCTCCTCCCTACCTTTTATCTTCTCCTGCTGAACACTCTCTGCTCATTCCTGAAGAAGGGCATGTGCCCGAAACGTCGAATCTTCTGTTCCCTAGATGCTGCCTGACCTGCTGTGCTGTTCCAGCAATAAAGTTTCAGCTTTGATCTCCAGCGTCTGCAGACCTCACTTTCTCCTCAAAGACACAGCAGGTCAGGCAGCATCCAAGGAACAAGACAGTAGACATTTCGGGTATAAGCCCTTAATCAGGAATATATGCAAAACAGGCATAAGCCAAAAAAAACCACTGGTAAAAAAAACTTTACTCCTTTGACAATATTTCAAAAACAATGTTGTACCTTCTATTTTCACTTACAATTCTGTCTCCAACATGCCATTTCCTCACCACTCTCCTCCAAAGCATAGCTATTTAAACTCATTTTGCTTTTTTTTATTTTTAATAACATAGATTATGTGACATGAAATTAAAACAGAAAGCAAAAGTTGGTAACTCTGCAAGTGTTATATGCAAATTCATTTCCCAGATATCAGCTTTTAAATGATTCCAGGAAAACTTATAAATAAATATATATATAAAGCTATGTGAAGGGGTTCCGTATCATAGAAATAACTGAAATAAACTTTAACAAATATTCTGAATTCCAATTATTATAAATAGTTGAATTTCTACAGCATATACTTGTATATCAAAAGTCAACAAGCCATTTAATATTTCCATTGTTTTCTTCTGACCCTGTCAAATGAAACCATTATTGTGCCATGTCAAAGATATAACTACCTTCCTTCCAATCAACTGTTTACCCTTTTGCCTCCAGTGAAAGGCAACAAGATCTTCTTTACAATATCTAGTCTTCTCCAATAAATTTTGCATGAAAACACGTTACTCAAACCCAATGTTGCCTGCTGTCACATTGGAACTGTGATAAATGTTTAATGAAAACAACACCACACAGTTAGGTGTCAAGACAACAGAAATCACATAAGCTTGCTTTGATCTGAACAGACACTTAAAAGAGGTTCTGTGCATGCTTCATGCAGCAGAACTCTGTAACCTGTATGTTAATGATGAGAAATTAACATAATAAGTTCCTGCATCATGGGATGCCAGTTGTGTGTGTGTGGTTGGAGAAGTTGTTTGGGGGGAGGAGAGAGAATGAAAATGAGTAGAGGTGGGGAGGAAAGAATACAGAGCAAATGACAGGCTGCTGTATTTCAAAGATGCTGACAAACTGAAAACTCTGCACATTATTTGTTCAAAAAACATATCCTGTCAAAATTTTGATAAAACTAAAGAAGAAATGTAAAATCATACACTGGTGTCCTAGTGACAACTTTAGTCTGTACGCTTTAATAGATATTTAAAGCACATTGATCATCACACAAATGTTTTGATGTACAATACCATCTGATGTGCAATAAATAAAGGTTATATTAAATTTCAGAAGCTATTTTTTTTAAGATGTAGAATCATTAGGATGTCCTCTCACATTTACTAAAAACAGCAAAAGAAAACTCAGCCCAAAGAAGTCCTGTCTGTTGACTTGAAAGCAAAACTATATGCATTCAGCATAAAGCCACAAAAGGTGCATTTTCCCTCACATTTCTGTGAATTTTGTTTGGGAAGTTCCCAGTTATTTAAATAATTTAAAAGCAAAAATTGCTCAGTCATTGCAAATCAAGAAATCAAGTATTCATCTTTGACTTACGCAACTATTGTACATTTCCTAACACCCCATAATACTTATTCAGAAGCTACTGACTCTTGCAAGTCATTGTTTATGAACTTAATGTTTAAATTGAAGTGTTTATCAACACTCATCCCGAAATACATTATTTAAAATAAAAACTTCATTAAGGTTAACTTGATCATGCAATCTACAGTGTTAAGGAATACTGCATTTCAAACTGCAGCAAACAAATGATACGGTTAAACAACGTATGAAATAGCAGGAGGAGATCAGTTCACAAAGAACTATTCAGCAGGGAAGAAAACCACTTGCCCTTCTGTATCTAAACTGGATCTTTTAAAAGAAATCTTTTGCAAATACCCTGCAAATTTCTATTTTGTTAATTGGACACGTAATTCAGTTTCAAAAGATTATTTTGAATATGCTTCCATCAGCATTCCATACTGTAACAACTCACTGTTCAAAGAAATAAAATCCCAACTGTACTTTTTTCCCATTATTTAGTTCCCACCCTCCTGTCAGTACAAAAGTACTTCTTTATTCAAAACCTTCACCATTTTGAATACCTCTACTAAATCTCTTATGAACCTTCTTTGCTATAAAAAGAACAATCACTTCTCTCACACATACAAAATGCCTTGGTAAAATCATCCTAAGTCTCCTCTAAACAATTTGAAAGGTTCTGACAGCATTCCTGAAATGTGGTGATCATAATTTGACATGCTACTTCAGGTGAGGTCTAACCAGCAATTCAGAAGCATACAACATAATTTGTTTGCTTTTTGCACACACCATGCCTTTACATACAAAGTCAAGGATCCCTCGCCACAATATTTCCTGCCAACTTCAATGATGTGTGGGTGCAAACCTCCAAGTTCTGTACATGAATCCTCTTTAAAAAAGGACCAATTCATTCATTCTTAAATATTTTTCTTTCAAAAATGTCTTAAATGCAGAGAAACAAACAAATTCATGTGTTCTAAACAGTAAGCAGTAGAAGTTATGACAATGACTTCTTTCATCTACACACATTTGAACTGATAGAGAGAAAACAAACAGATGAGTGGTTTAATCAAAATACTTAATTTTATGCATCAGGCACTCTACAAATCCATAACCAAGTTTGAAGGAAAATGTACTATTTCCAACATCCACACCAGTTTTAAAAAAAATTAGACTGAAGTGCAGATCCCTCCACAACTGATTACATGTTAATACTTTCAACATGCCCTTCATCAAATGCCTTCGAAACATCCAAAAAGTACTTATTTATTCAAAATCACAATTGTAAAAATGTGTGCTATTTTCTTTTAGGTCATATTATCCAAATGCTCAGAAATTCTGTCCAACGCCAGGCTCCAGTAACTTCTGCACAATTGTTCACCTGATCTGAAAACTATTACCATACCTCCTTAAGTAATGGAGTAATAATTGCAATTTTCCAATCCAGAATGCCACAGACTTTGGAAATATAGGACTATCCTGCCTGCACTTTTCTCTCTAACTGTTTTAAATATCCTGGAATAGAAATCATCAGTCTTAGAAATGCAGTTTTAAAGACTTCAATTAATAAATGGTAGAAAAACATGAGCACTATTTGATGACAAATGAAAAGTCAGTTTTACTTTTTTTCCTTCAGATGCCAAAGTTACATGAGCTTTTCAATGAAAGGACCCACTTCATTATGGAATACAAAAGAAAAGCTGTGTATTGAATTAAAATATTGAAATGTTTTTAAATCATTCCCAAACCTTGAAATACAAATAGTAAGTTTCATTGTATTTTGAGATTCTTGTGAATAGTATGGTTTAAACAGGAAAACATACTAAGAACAGAAGTTAGTCAAATTGAATAAGATATAATTAAATGTTACTTAATTTCTAACTTTTGTTTCATTTAAATAACAAGCTTTGTTTAAAGAATAAGAAATGATAACACTTGGAAACTTACGGCATGAAGATGCTCAGGTTTTAGCAAAAATATAATTCTCACACTTAATCATTTATATTATGTTTTATAAACAAAGCAAATTTTACAACTTTTACAGATATTTTACTAGGACTACTAAACAAGATGAACACAAACCATTTTTGCAGTTATTCCTGATTGAAGATCATTCAAATTAATAAAACATTATCAGGCATTTTTAAGTATAAATCCTGTCTTACCCTTTTTTATCACTTCTTGATTCCCTCTGTTTTTCTTTCTCCCGGTCCTTTTCTCGTCCTTTGTCTCTGGCTTTTCGTCTTTCTCTTCCTCTTTCTCTTTCTCTAGATCTGCTGTGACTGTAACTTCGTCTGCGGCTTGATTGTTCACTGCTTCGACTGTGGGACCGCTGGCGATGTCTGGATCTTGAACTATCGTGAATGCATAGGATACATTAAAATTAAATTTGCTTTTACAATTTGAGATATTCAAATGCAAGTTTCATTTTTTGCCATTCTCAAGCAATAATACTCAAATGAGCCATGTCATTAAAAATAGACAATTTGCCAATAACTCCCCAAAAAGCAAATTTTCCAACTCACCCCCATCATGCAAGCCATTAATATGATTTGAGGATTGATAGACAGGCACTAAGAAATAAATTACATTTTCATTGAAAACATGTGGCTGAACCTGACTACATATATATCCGAACAAATTCAAAAATGGTTTTAACACACAACTGGGAACAGGTTAGCCAAGTACTATGTTGTCAACAATGGGAAATAATCTGTAACTCAGAGAGTGTAAGAGCCCAAAATTCCACAGAACTTCTATGATGGAATCATGACAGCTGGTTGTGAAGTCTAGAAAAGAATCTGGCAGAGATAGGATATTTGGAATGTGTCCCATAACACAATGCCCTTGTACTTCTTAAAGGGCATCACTTCCAGGCATGTAAGCAGACTGAATAAGAAAGGAGAGTTTAACTGCTCCTGTACTAACTTTTGCATTGCTACTTTGACTATTCTGACACAGATTCTAGATTTATCACAGCTGCAAGATTATGAAACCTACTTGCTATGTGTCAATAAACACCACCACAGGAGAAATTTTGGAGTACTTTCAGACATTGCAGGAAAGTAACAATGATTAGTATAAACTCATTAATATTTTCTTTCTTTGTACATAGATAAATACCATAAGTTCTGCATTGTTTGGACTTTATAGATAGCTGATCAATCTTAATGACCTATGATTCCTAATGCCCAAAACTTCGATTCTCTTGCTCCTCGGACGCTGCCTGACCTGCTCTCCAGCACCACACTCTCGACTCTGATCTCCAGCAACTGCAGTCCTCACTTTCTCCTAGTCTTTATGACCTCTCTACTTGTGGATAACAGTTTTCATTTATATTGAAGACTTAAGTAATAAAAGATACTGCAGAGAAAGGGGGAGGATGAGCAAGAATAGATGTTAACGGTGCCAAAGTAAAAGTATCACAGAACAGTTCTAGCACAGGAGAAGGCCATTTAGTTCTCCCAGTTCATGACAACTCTACAAGAGCAATTTAGTTAGTCTCACTCCATTACTCTTCCCCATAATGTGCAATTTTACTTCAATTCAGGTACTTGTTCAACTTCCTTTTCAAAGTCACAAGCAAATCTATCTTCAGCACATTCTCAGACCCTCACCAGTTGTTGCATATATAGCTTTGCCTCATGTTGACAGTGATTTGAATTGAATGACAAAATAAAACAATCTTCTCTAATTCTTGAATTCTTTTGTCAATACCAACAGTTTCTTCCTATTTACTCCATCTGGATGTCTTACAGCTATGAACACATCCATCAAATCCCTTCCAAACCTTTCCTTCATCAAGGAGAACAACCCCAGATTTTCTGTTCCATCCTGAAGTTGAAGTTCCTCATCTCTGGAATGCTCTTAAATCTTTTTTGTAATGCCTCTAATACCATCACACCTTCTTCCAGTGTGGCATTCAGAATTGAATGCAATACCAATGATGCTGAACCAATGTTTGATTAAAGTTCATTATGACGTCTCTGCTTTTGTACTCATGATTCTTTTCATATAGCCCAGCATCACATATATATCTTTAAACTATTTTCTATACCTGCACTGCTATCTTTAATGATGTACGCACATATATTTATTGGTCCCATTGTTGCTTTACTCACTTTAGAAGTCTTGCTTTACTCACTTTAGAAGTTCACTCTTTAACTTGCATTACCTTTCATCATTCTTCTAACCTAAAAGTATCATTGCACACTTCTTGGCGGTAAATTTAATCTGCCACATCAGTCCAGTGCACATGCCCATTTCTGTCCTCTTCATCATAATTTAAAGTTTGAACTTCCATCTGCAAATTTTGAAATTGCACCCTGCACACCTAAGACAAGGTCACTAATACATATACATCAAGAAAAGCAACAGTGGAACCCCCAGTGTATAACTTTCTTCAGTTCAAAATAGAACCCTTAAAGTAAAAGCAAACAACTGCAGATGCTGTAAATCAGATTTTAAAAACTGTGCTGGAGAAACTCATTTGGTCTCGTAGCACTTGTGGAGACAGAAAGAGATTTAATGTTTGGAGGCCATTACGACTGTTCTTTAGAACCGAAAGAGGCTGAAAGTCTATGGTTTTAATTCTGCTGACAAAGGGGGAAGAAGAGTGAGCAAAACAGATGTTGAGGGTGCCAAAGCAAAAGACAAAGGGAGTGCTAACGATAGTACAAGAGTAATATGGATGTAGAATAGGTGTTAATGGCAGATGTGTTATGGACCAGGCCAGACCCCACTCAAAACATTTCATGAAAGCCAGACCCTAACTTTGCTAGTTGTTTTAAGCAGGTGTACAGTGGATATTCCAGGAGAGATACAGCTGGTCAAACCACTTAGTTTTAAGCAAAACAGAATTTATTTACAAGATTACCGAATGAAACACAAACAAAAGAGAACAGAATACCGAATAACATCACCTATCCAAAAGCCCAACAGACTATCCCAGTTTAATGATGCTGTTCCCAATACTTGCAACAAACCCCATAACACTCCTTAGCACAAAAGGTTAAATCAAACCCAGGTTTCACAGGAGAGAAGCCAGAGAGAGGAGGATCAGCCTGGACCTGTTTCTTTGAGGTCCAGCAGCTTTTTCAACTCTACTGTGCTAAAACCAAACCAAACCAGAGTAAAGCTGAGCTGGATGAACTGGCCACACCCCTTTCATTGTACAAGTCTTTTTTTTAAACTTAAAAGCCTTTTGCCTGAGGCAGAATCTGTAGTCTGTTGGGTTTTCAGATAGGTTAAGAGACTCGGTATTCTGTTCTCTTTTGTTTGTGTTTCAGTAATCTTTTAAATAAATTCTGTTTTGTTTAAAACAAAGTGGTTTGACCAGCTGCATCTCTCCTGGAATATCCAATGTACAACTGCTTAAAACAATGAGCAAAGTTAGAGTCTGCATTACTTTCTTGAAATGTTTTGAGCGGGGTCTGGCTTGGTCCATAACACACCTGCCATTAACACCTATTCTATATCCATATTACTCTTGCACTTGTGTGGAGCCACAGAAGATAGGGGAGATACCAAACGAGTATTTTGCATCAGTGTTTACTGTGGAAAAGGACATTGAAGATATAGAACGTAGGGAAATAGAGGTGACATCTTGAAAAATGTCCATATTACAGAGAGGAAGTACTGGATGCTGAAACACATAAAAGTGGATAAATCCCTAGGACCTGATCAGGTGCATGCTAGAACTCTGTGGGAAGCGAGGGAATTGATTGCTAGGCCTCTTGCTGAGATATGTGTATCATCGATAGTCACAGGTAAGGCGCCAGAATACTGGAGGTTGGCTAACGTGATGCCACTATTTAAGAAAGGTGGTAATGACAAGCCAAGGAACTATAGACCAGTGAGCGTGAAGTCAGTGGTAAACAAGTTGTTGGAGGGAATCCTCAGGGACAGGATGTACATGTATTTGGAAAGGCAAGGACTGATTAGGGATAGTCAACATGGCTTTGTGTGTGGGAAATCATGTCTCAAAACTTAATTGAATTTTTTGATGAAATAACAAAGAGACTTGACGAGGGCAGAGTGGTTTCTATGGACTTCAATAAGGTGTTCAACACGGTTCCCCATGGGAGACCTGCTAACCTAGTGAGCAAGGTTAGATCTCATGGAATGCAGGGAGAACTAGCCATTTGGATACAGAACTGGCTCAAAGGTAGAAGACAGAGGGTGGTGGTGGAGGGTTGTTTTTCAGACTGGAGGCCTGTGACTAGTGGAGTGCCACAAGAACCAGTGCTGGGCCCACTGCTTTTCGTTATTTATATAAATGATTTGGATGTGAGCACAAGAGGTATAGTTACTAAGTTTGCAGATGACACCAAAATTGAAAATGTAGTGGACAGCAAAGAAGGTTACCTTGGATTACAACAGGATCAGATGAGTCAATGGGCTGAGAAGTGGCAGATGGAGTTTAATTCAAATAAATGTGAGGTGCTGCATTTTGGGAAAGCAAATCTTAGCAGGACTTATACACTTAATGGTAAGGCCCTAAGGAGTATTGCTGAACAAAGAGACCTTGGAGTACAGGTTCATAGCTCCTTGAAAGTAGAGTCACAGGTAGATAGGTTAGCGAAGAAGGCATTTGGTATGCTTTCCTTTACTGGTCAGAGTATTAAGTACAGGAGTTGGGAAGTTGTGTTGCATCTGTACAGGACATTGGTTAGGCCACTTTTGGAATATTGTGTACAATTCTGGTCTCCTTCCAATCGGAAGGATGCTGTGAAACTTGAAAGGGTTCAGAAAAGATTTACAAGGATGTTGCCTGGGTTGGAGGATTTGAGCTATAGGGAGAGGTTGAATAGGCTAGGGCTGTTTTACCCAGGAGCATCACAGGTTGAGGGGTGACCTTTTAGAGGTTTAAAAATCACAAGGGGCATTGATAGGGTAAATAGACAAGGTCTTTTCCCTGGGGTGGGGGAATCCAGAACTAAAGGCATAGGTTTAGGGTGAGAGGGGAAAGATATAAAAGAGACCTAAGAGGCAACTTTTTCACACAGAGGGTGGTATGTGCGTGGAATTGTCTGCCAGAGGAAGTGGTGGCGGCTAGTACAATTACAACATTTAAAAGGCATCTGGATGGGTATATGAATAAGAAAGGTTTGGAGGGATATGGGCCAGGTGCTAGCAGCTGGGATTACATTGGGTTGGGATATCTGGTCAGGATGGACGAGTTGGACCAAAGGGTTGGTTTCCATGCTGTACATCTCTACCACTCTATGACTCTAAGTGCATTACTTCATACTTTAGTGAATAGAATTCCATTTGTAATTGATTACCCTAGTCGACTATACCATTTATATCCTCCTGTATTCGAAGACTATTCTTCTCACTATTTCCCACCAGACAAACTTCTGTGTCAGCCATAAACTTACTGATCAACCCTTCTATATCCATGTGTAAAACGTTTATATACGCTACAAACAGCAAATGTCTTAAAACTGATCCCTCTGGAATCCCAACGGACACAGTTTGCCAGTCAGACCTCTTGACCATTCCTCTGTTTCCTGGCACTCACCAAATTCTGGATCCAATTAGCCAAATTTCCTTGGAACCAATATGCTCTTAATTTTGCTAGCGGTCTCCCGAGCAAGATGTTTTCAAAAGAATTGATGAAGTCAAAGTAAACTATACCGAATGCATTACTCTCAACTACATACCTAGTCACCTCTCCAATCAAGTTGGTTCAGACATGACCTCCCTTAACAAAACCATGCTGACTGATCCATGTCTCTTCAAGTGCAGAATAATTCTCTTTCAATAGTTTCCCCACCAGAGGTTAGACTGATTGGCTTGTAGTTTTACAGTTTATCACTCCCTTCGTGAATAACGGTATCAAATTAGCAACCCTCCAGTCCTTTGGCAGCTCTCCTGTGATCAGAGAGGAATTGAAAATTATACTCTAAGACTGATCTTCCAAAACCCTCTGGGGTAGAGAATTCCAAAGATTAGTCATCCGCTAATCTAAACAATTACTCCTTATTTCAGTTCTAAAAGGCATCGCTCTAATTTTTACATTGTGCCCCATGATTCTAGACTCTCCAATCAGGGGAACATCTGATCTGCATTCACTTTGGATCATTAGGTTCTCTTCTGGGTAGAAGTGACCTGTAGAAGGAAGACAGGTTGCACCTGAACTGGAAGGGGACCAATATCCTTGCAGGAGATTTGCTAGAGCTACTTGAGGGGGGGGGGGGGAATGGAGACCTTCAGCAGTACTGACACAGGACAGAAGGACGAGGCTGGTACTGAAGTTAAAAAGAGCAAGTTAAATAGTCAAGGCAGACAACAGTAAATCAGAGAACGAGGAAGACTGATGAATTAAACTATATTTATTTTAATGCAAGAGATCTGACGAGTAAGGCAGATGAACACAGAACATGGATGGGAACATGGGTCTGGGATATCATACCTATTACAGAAACATGGCTGAGGGAGGGATAGGGCTGGCAGCTCAATGTTGCAGAGTACAGATGATCGAAAGGATAGATAGGGACACAAATGCGAAGAGCAAGTGGTGTTTTTGATTCTGGAAAACATCATGACAGTACTTAGAGGATATTCCTGGGGGATCATCCAGTGAATCAATATGGGTGAAACTGAGAAATAAGAAGGGGATGACTACTTTGATGTGATGTACTGCAGGTCCCCCAACAGTCAGCGGGAAATTGAGGAGCAAACGGGTAGATCACAGAGAAGTGAAAAGGCTGTAACAGGTGGGAATTTTATCTTTCCAAACATAGACTGGGACTACCACACTACTTAGGGTTTGGATAGCATCATACAGCTGTACAGCATGGAAACAGACCCTTCAGTCCAACTCATCTTTGCCGACCAGATATCTTAAATTAATCCAGTCCCATTTCCCAGCATTTTGCCCATATCCCTCTAAACTCTTCCTATTCACATACCCATCCAAATGTCTTTTAAATATTGTAATAGTACGACCTTCCACTGCTTCCAATTCCATATATGCACCACCCGCTGTGCAGGGAAAAAGTTGCCCCTTGGATCCCTTTCACATTTTTCTTCTCTGACCTTAAACCTATGCCCTCTCGTCTTGGACTCCACCACCTGGGGAGAAGACCTTGGCTTTCCACTCTATCCATGCCCTTCATGATTTTATAAAGCTCTAGAAGGCCACCCCTTAGCCTCTGGCGATCTAGGGAAAATAGCCCCAGTCACTTCAGGCTCTCCCTATAACTCAAACCCTCCAACCCTGACAACATTCCAGAATCCTTTCAAGTTTCACAACATCCTTTCTAAAGCAGGTCGACCAGAATTGTACACAATATTCCAGAAGTGGCCTAAGCAATGTCCTCTACTGCGCAACAAGACCTCCCAACTCCTATAGGAGATAGTGAGGTCTGCAGATGCCAGATATCAGAGTTGAGAGTGCGTTGCTGGAAAAGCACAGCAGGTCAGGCAACATCTGAGAAGCAGGAAAATCGCTGTTTCAGGCCAGAACCCTTCATCAGGAATGAGGCTGAAAGCCTTGGGGGTGGAGAGATAAATGGGAGCGGGTTGGGGCTGGGGAGAAGGTAGCTAAGAGTGCAATAGGTGGATGGAGGTGGGGGTAAAGGTGATAGGTCAGAGAAGAGGACAGAGCGGATAGGTGGGAAGGAAGATTGACAGGTGGAACAGGTCATGAGGGCGGTGCTGAACTGAAAGGTTGGAACTGGGGTAAGATGGGGGAGGGGAAATGAGGAAACTGGTGAAGTCCACATTGATGCCCTGGGGTTGAAGGGTCCTGAGGCGGAAGATAAGGCTTTCTTCCTCCAGGCATCGGGTGATAAGAGAGGGGCAATGGAAGAGGCCCAGGACCTGCGTGTCCTTGGCAGAGTGGGAGGGGGAATTGAAATGTTCGGCCACAGGATGGTAGGGTTGATTGGCATAGATGTCCCAGAGATGTTCTCTGAAGCACTCTGCGAGATTGCGACCAGTCTCCCCAATGTAGAGGAGACCACATCGGGAGTAACGGATACGATAAGTGATGTGTGTGTAAGTGCAGGTGAAACCTTGATGGATGTAGAAGGCTCCTTTGGGGCCTTGGACAGAGGTAAGGGGGGAGGTGGGTGCAGGATTTGCAATTCCAGCGGTGGCAGGGGAAGATGCCAGGAGAGGAGGGTGGCTTATTAGGGGGCGTGGACCTGACCAGGTAGTCGCAGAGGGAACGGTCTTTGAATCAGATGGTTCTGTCGGCAAGTACTGAGGGAGGAAATGTGGCTGTGATAGCAAGTCTGCTTGAGGACGTGGCTGAACAGCTTCAGGGCAGAGGAGCCATCGCAGGAATTGCAAAACCTGTACCCACCTCCCCCCTTACCTCCGTCCAAGGCCCTAAAGGAGCCTTCCAAATCCAAAAGTTTCACCTGCACTTCCACACATCATTTATTGAATCCGTTGCTTCCGATGCAGTCTCCTTTACATTGGGGAGACTGTTCATCTTCTTGCAGAGCACTTTAGAGAACATCTCCAGGACACCCACGCCAATCAACTCTACCACCCCGCGGCAGAAGACATGCAGATCCTGGGCCTCCTCTACCGCTACTCCCTCACCACCCGACTCCTGGAGGAAGAAGCCTCGTCTTCCACCTCGGGACCCTTCAACCCCAGGGCATCAATGTGGACTTCACCAGTTTCCTCAGTTCCCCTCCCCCACCTTACCCCAGTTCCAACCTTCCAGCTCAGCACTGCCCTCATGACCTGTTCCACCTGTCAATCTTCCTTCCAACCTATCCACTCAACCCTCCTCTCCGACCAATCGCCTTTACTCCCACCTCCATCCACCTATTATGCACTCAGCTCCCTTCTCCCCAGCCCCAACCCGCTCCCATTTATCTCTCCACACCGGAGGCTCCCAGCCTCATCCCTGAAGAAGGGTTCCGGCCGAAACATGGATTTTCCTGCTCCTCAGATGCTGCCTGACCTGCTGTACTTTTCCAGCAAAACACTCTCAACTCCCAACTCCTACACTCAATTCACAATGAAGGCAAGCATACCAAACAGCATCTTCATTATCCCGTCAATCTACAACTTCACTATCAAGGAAATTTGAACCTGCACTCCAAGGTCTCTTTGTTCAGCAACACTCCCCAACATTTTACCATTACGTGCATACGTCTTGCCCTGATTTGCTTTTCCAAAATGCAGCAACTCACATTTATCTAAATTAAACTCTATCTGCCACTCCTCAGCCCATTGGCACATCTAATCAAGATCTTGTTGTACTCTGCGGTAACCTTCTTTGCTGTCCACTACAACTCCAATTTTGGTGTCATCTGCAAACTGACTAACCATACCATCTATGTTCATATCCAAACTATTTATATACGTGAGGAAAAGCAGTGGACCCAGCACGGATCCTTGTGACACACTGTTGATCATGGGCCTCCAGTCTGAAAAGCAACCCTCCATCACCACCCTCTACCTTCTACCTTCGAGCCAATTCTGTATCCAAATGGCTGGTTCTCCCTGTATTCCATGTGATCTAACCTTGCTAACCAGTCTACCATGAGGAACCTTGTTGACGCCTTACTGAAGTCCATATAGAACACATCCAGCACTCTGACCTCATCAATTCAGAAACAGCATGTTCCTGTTGGTGTGAAGGTCGAGGCTGGCAGTAGTAGGGAACACTGGATGACCTGAGATATTGAGGCTCTAGTCAAGGAAAAGGAAGAGGCATATGTCTGGTATACATAGCTGGGGTCAAATGAATCCCTTGAGGGGCATAGGGGTTATAGGAGTACATTTAAGATGGAAATCAGGAAGGCAAGAAGTGGACATGAGATAGCTTTCGCAGATAAGGTTAAGGAGTATCCAAAGAGATTCCACAAACATATTAAGGGCAAAAGAGTTACTAGGGATAAGATAGGGCTCCTTAAAGATCAACAAGGCTGTGTATGTACAGGAAACACTGGAGAAGTGTGAAATCCGAAATAAATATTCTGCATCAGTATTGACTGTGGAGGAAGATGTGCAAGCTAGGGAACTTGAGGAAATAAATAGTGATGTCTTGAAAAGAGTTCACATTACACAAGAGGAGGTCTTAAAATGCATAAAGGTAGATAAATTCCCGGAATCCGACCAAGTGTAATCCAGGACATTTTGCGAAGCTAGGGAAGAAACTGCGGAGTCCCGAGCAGAGATCAGCCATAGATGAAATGCTGGAAGACTGGAGGATGGCTAATTTTGTGCTATTATTTAAGAAAGTCTGCAAGAAAAAGCCAGGGAACTACAGACCGGTGAGCGTGATGTCAGTGGTGGGTAAGGTGTTGGACGGGATTCAGTGGGACAGGACCTACATGCATTTGGAAAGGCAAGGACTGATTGGGGATAGTCAACATGGTTTTGTGCATGGGAAATTGTGCCTCACAAATCTAATTGAGATTTTTGAACAGATAACCAAGACGACAGATGAAGGCAGAGTGGTAGACAATGTTTACATGGACTTCAGCAAAGTTTTCAACATGTTTCCACATGCTGGAGTGGTTAGATCACATAAGATCGAGGGAGAGATAGCAAGTGAATTGAAGACAAAATTGGTGGAAGACAGAGATTGGTGGTGGGGGTTATTGTTCTAACTGGAGTACTGTGACTCATGGTTTGCCATCAGGATCGACGCTGGGACCACTGTTGTTCATTCTTTATATAAACGATTTGGATAAGAATGTAAGAGGCATGTTTAGTAATTGGTGGTACAGTAGACAAGGAAGAAAATTATTTAAGAGTGTAAGAGGATCTTGATCAGCTGGACCAGTGGGCCAAGGAATGGCAGATGGAGTTTAATGCAGATAAATGCGAGGTGTTGCATTTTGGTGAGACAAACCAGGGCAGGACTAACACAGTTAATGATAGAGCCCTAGAATCGAGAAACCTAGGGTGCAGGTTTCTGAAGGTGGCAGCACAGATAGACAGGGTTGTGAAAAAGTTGTTTGGCGCACTTGTCTTCATTGTTCAGAGCAGTGAGTACAGGAGCTGGTATGGCTGTATAAGACATTACTAAGGCCACATTTGGAGCACTGTGTACAATTCTAGTGGTCTACAGTCGGGAGGATGTCATCAAACTGCAAAGGAAGCAAAATTGATTTACAAGGATGTTACCAAGACTGGAAGGTTTGAGTTATAAGGAGAGGCTGGATAGGCTGTGACCTTTTTCCTAGATTGCAGGAAGCTGAGAGGGTGACCTCACAGAAATTTATAAAACAATGAGGGGCACAGATCAAGTAAATAGCCAAGGTCATTTCCCCAGGATAGAGGAGTCCAAAACTTAGACGGCATAGGTGAGAGAGAAAGATTTAAAAGGGGCATGAGGGGTAACCTTTTCATGCAGAAGGTGGTATGTGTATGGAACAAGCTGCCAAAGGAAATAGTAGAGGCAGGTACAATTACAACATTTAAATGACATTTGTACAGGTACATGGATAAGGTACGTTTCGAGGGACATGGGCCAAATGCAGGCAAATGGGACTAGTTCAGTTTAGGAAACCTTGTCAGCATGTATGAATTTGGGTGTAGGGCCTACTTCTGTGCTGTACGACTCTATGAATCAACGACATCTGATCTTCCAACCATGGTACATAACCTCACATTTTTGCACGTGATATTCCATCTGCTATGTTCTTGTCAATCACTAAACCTGTCCAACTTGGCCTCAAACACTGCACATCTTTCTTACTACACACACTTCTGCTTACCTTTTTTATCATCTGCAAACATGGAAAATTACATTTGCTCACCACCTCCAAATCATTAATACATATTGTAAACAACTGCAGCCCCAAGTACGATTCTTGCAGTACCCCAACATGAGAATAAACCATTTATTCCTGCTCTCTGTTTTCTGTTAGCCAATCCTCCATGCCAGTACATTATCTCCTACTCCAAGGCTTTCATTGCTCACCAACCTCCTATGGGGACTTTATCAAAACCCTTCTGAAAACCCAAATACACTACATTCATCTACTGGCCATTTGTCAATTTTGTTAGTAACATTCTCAAAAGACTCCAAATATGTCAAACATGATGTCACATTTGCAAATCCATGCTATGCCCTATCAAAACATTTCATGTTTTAATATTTGAGAGATGCAGTAGTAATAGTGAGTTGTACAGTTAGGGGAACAGATAATGTTCTCCACAGCAAAAACAGAGTCCCTTAGGCTATGCTGTCTATCTGATGTCAAGGACCTCTCTTTTGGACTGGAGAGAAAATTAGAGTGGGAGGGAAAAGATACAGGTGCAAATAATATAGGTAGAACTGGGAAACAGGTTCTGCTGAGAGATTACATGCAATGGCAATAATCTCAGGATTTCCATATGAGCCACATCCAAATTAATATGTGGTAAATAAGATTAGAGAAGAAAATGCATGGTTCAAAGATTGATGAGAGAGAAACAGATTCTGATTTTTGGAGCTCCAGTACCAGTACATGCAAGAGTTGTTCCATTGGGACTGGCTTAATTTCAACCATGCTGGGACCAGTGTCTTGGTGAATCATACAACCGGTTTAAATCAACCATTCAGTCATGTAATGAAACACCTCTGGAGTAAGCCTTCTGCCTCAAAGGCAAGGGTATTACCATTGTTCCACAAGAGACCTTGTGGAATTGTATAACTAAAGTTGTAGATAGGGCTTTCAACAAATTAGTGGGGGGAGGTTCAATTGAAGTGAAGTTTAAAAATTCAAACATAAATGAGACAGCAGAGGTGCAGGATAGTGAAGAGACAAATAATTACTGAAGGGTGATAGGAAGGGGTCAAATCTACATGAAGAATACAGTAGAAATTAGAAGCAGAGTAAGTAATAATGGTATAAAGTAAAAAGTTCTTTATCTGAATGCACACAGCATTTGTATGAGTTAGAGGAGGTGGTGACCCAAAAAGAAATAAATAAATATGATGAAGTTGTTACAGGGTGACCAAGACTGGGAATTTCATACTCAAGGGCACTCAATATTCTGGACAAATAGGGAAAAAGGTGGTTTTATTAATTAAGGAAGACATCAGTGCTATGGGTGTGTAGTGATATAGGTGCAAGAGATCCTGATGTGGGACGAGTTTGTGTGGAAATGTAGAATAGCAAGTTAAAGAAGTGATGTCCTTTATAGGCTCCTGAAGAGTTGCCCCACTATCGGACAAATATAACTTAGGAAATAATGAAGGTATATAACAGGATAGTGCAATTGTCAAGGTTGATTTTAATCTGCAATTTGACTGGACAAACCAGGTGGGTGAAGATAACATGGAAGAATCTTGAACTATTTAACATAATTACAGAATAAATGGACATACATTAAAACTGAATTGGAAAGGAATTTCTTCTTCCAAATGGGAGTAATTGTCTGAAATTCTCCACCCCGGAGAGTCATGAGGGCTTAATCACCGAGAATAGTCAGAGGAATGAGACATATTTTTGAAATATTGAGTTGAAGGCTATGAGTAACTAGCACAGAAAAGATTTAAGGATTGGACGAGATTAGCCATAACCTTATTAAATAGTACAGCAGGCCTGAGGGGCTGAATGACCTATTCTTATTTCATATGTTCTTATGTTCTAATTAAAAATCTAGCATAAATTCCTTCAAGGAATGGTAAATATTTTCAGTGATCCAGTCTCTGGGGTAGAGAATTCCAGACAATTGCTATCCTCTGGGAGAAAAAACTATTTTGCATCTCAGGAATGATGAAAACTAACAAAGTTGCTGAAGAATTTGCTGCTAATTAAACAATAGATTATTCCAAGTAGGTGCATTTTTTGAAAGGGGCTTAGGCCTTCTTTAAAAATAATAAGTTAGTACTTGATATTTATGAGCAGGTAAAAAGGAATACCACAAAACCTGACAGGAAGGAACCTATATCTAGGAAACTATAGAGAAATCAATTTTGGACCATTGCAAAATAGTTCTCAAAATCGGAGTGTTGGTTTCATAAAGTTACAAAGTGATTTGCAAAAGAAAAGTGAGAGTTCCTGAACCTCCCAGCCTAATTGCTTCTGGCAGCAACTTCAAGTTATCAACACAACTTTTAAGAAGATGACTTACCATCACTTTCTCAGCAGTAATTAGGGATAGACCATAAATTCTGGCCTTGACAGCAATGTCCATGTCTCAAGAATGTTTTTGGGAAAGACATTTCAGGAAAACATAAACTTCCCAACTCCTCAGTGACCTCTGTAAAGAAATGTTTATGCTCCAGCCCCTTCTTTACTTGCCGAATTGTAGTAACTATATTTATTTATGTATAAAAATTAAGGTAAAATGTAAACTTGAAATATTGACTGCATTACATATGTATGGCTGGTCCATTTATCCTCAACCTCTCACCTCAGTTCACCTAAAGAGGTTCTTTGGTCTCCACTCCTCGTGCAATGTCAATACAGAATGATTTGCTATATGCACATTTCGGTCGAATAACAGTTCCCCTACATATTGCTTTAAAGAAGCAATGCTCTACAATGCTTATTTTGACTGGTGTTCTAGTTAATTGCCTACATATTCTCTCTCAACTGGCTAGGAGTTTTCGTGGAAACTATTTCAAAAAGAAACTCCAAAACACATGCCTTAACTTTTTCTAAAACAAATTCAATCACAGCCATCATCTGTTGAAAGTCATGGTCCATCTGTTGGTCTGAGAAAATCATATTGATGCAGTTTGCGAATTTCCTACATTGCATGAGCTCAGACTATGGCATCTTGTGAACTGCAAGCACAAATGTGACTCATATTTTCCCTCATCTGACAGTGTGACAGCTCTGGCAACAATATGAACTCCAAGTAAAGGCTTCTGAAAGCTTCTCAGTATGAAGGATGGGAAAAAAACAAAATTTTACAGATAAGTTTACCCTTATTAATTCATTATGCAACTTACTACTACTTGAATTATGTTAGGTATCTTATTTTGAACTCCAAATGTTCAAAATTTAGATAAAGACAAATGACAGTTGGAATTTCTTTAAGAAAGCCATTTGTGATTGCCTTCTGCTTAAAAAAGATTTCTATTATTTTTCACAACTACAGTTTTCTGATTTGTAATTATCCTACAAAGATGAAATTTGAACAGATTGGTAAAAGTGTAAAGAATCTGTGGACATAAATGAAAGTTTTCAGAACACAGAAATAGTTACATCTTATGTCTGATAAAGCAAATGCTCTATTTTACAGTCTTACTATTTTTGAAATAAAATTTTCATTCTGATGTGATCATTTTTTTCAGTTACTGTTCCAGAACTAGTCAAGTTATATATCTGACCAGAAACTGAACCAGACTAGCCATATAAATAATACGACTATAAAAGCAGGTCAGAGGCTAGAAATTATGTGGAGAGTAACTTGAGCTCTGATTTCTTGAAGCCTGACTATCAGTTTCTAATCTGAAGTGTGATGAGATTTGGCTGGATGAGTGCAGCTCCAACAATACCCAAAATGCTCAATGCTATCGGAGACAAAGCAGCTCACTTGATTGGTACTCAATTCACTACTTTCAACGTTCATTCCCTCCACCATAAATGCACAGTGGCTATACTGTGACTCATCTACAAGACTCAGCATGTGATCTTCTTTCAACAGCACCTCCCAAACCCTCAATGTTGACCACCCAGAAGGGCATCAGATGCATAGGAACCCCACGACCTGCAGGTTCCTCTCCAAGCCATTTCTCATCCTGACTTTAGAACTAAATTGTCATTATTTCACGATCATGAATCAACATCCTGAACTCCCTTCTGTATAGCATATACCTTTCAAGGACGACAGTGCACAACATTCTTAAGCAAAATTACGAATTGGCAATATCTGCTGGGCTAGCCAGTGACTCCCACATACTGTGAACGAATATAAATACCTGATCATTTTTCTTCCATTGATGAGATTAATATTCCAAAAGCTGTAAGCTCATGACTTTCTATTCTAGAGTACACAATACTCATGGTAGAGACTCTCTAACCAGAATCAACATCATTTTTATTAATGCACATCTCAGAAACTATACCAAAAAAAAGTGTTTATTGTTCTTCAGGGTTGAAGTTTTAAACATGAAGCTGGAAATATTTGAAAGAAAAGCCTAAATGGATGCTCAGGGGTGATAGTCTGATCTTCACTTACCATTTAGGTGTTCAAAACTCACTTACTGAAAGAAGAACAACAGTTCCTAAATGATCTTAAAATGGCATAATTTCAAACTAACTTTAAAAATATTAAGATTCAATAATTTTTACTGTGGAACTAGTCATGTAAGGCCATCACGTTATCTCATTACATCACTTTAAATAAGTTCTGACCATATACAGTAAATATCCAGACTTCAGTTCTTTGCACTTCTGTTGGACTGTTGTGATGCACTGGCAGTATTATTACCTCAGTGACAGGAGGCATGAGTTCAAGTCCCATCTGCTCCAGAGCTAAGTAATCACATCTCTGATTAATAATATCTATAAATATCTATACAATAAGCATTAATACATTGCAAGTAGATGTCAATTTCAGTGGAACATTGAGCAGTTTGCAATTTGTCACAAAATACAGAAAAAACATTTGTAATTCCTTAATTCAATACATAATGAAATGTTTTCAATTTAATAAGTTTCACAGCATTTTTAGTTCCAAAAAGGTCGACAAACTGCATCTTATTCACATTCCTCTTCCAACTACTTTTCAGTCAATCCATTTTATCTTCTGAATGCACTGTCCATTTTCTCACTGGACTATCAATAAAGTAATTACTACCATACAACTGCAGACACCAGTTTATCTCCAGTGATGCAACAAATGCATTAATAGAAAGCTGAACTTGACCATACATGATTGGGTTAATAGGACTGACTGTGAAACACAGTTGATGCCTTCATAAACTTTTATCAAACAACTATGCATGTTACCATGCTTTTTTAAGGTATGATATAGTTTTGTTATCTAAAATATTCTGGATACATACTGCATATCATAATTAAATGCCTTTTATCCTAAATATCACTAAGATGTCACTCGTCAAATGCAGTACAGCTTCATTAAGAGATAGCACAATTCATCATCAGTAATTACAACTCTAGATTGTTTTGCTTTTAAAGAGAGGCAAATTAAGCAATATAATTCTAGCAGAATTTTACATCAAATGCCAAAGTGTGCAGTTTATATGACTAGTTCATTACAAATGGTAGACACAAAATATCGGAAGCATGAAAACATTGTCGCCATTTTTCAAATAATTTTCATTACTATACTTCAATAACTTATGTACTGATTCTCATTTTCCGATCATTATTCCATACTAATTTGAAAAGAAAATCCAGAATACAGTGAAAAACATTCAGAATTAATGTAATGTTATTAATTTGCAGCATGAGAAGTTAAAACAAAATCTGAATCTTCTTTGGCAGTATTTGGATTGCATTGATAGAAATTACTTCCAAGTGTTCATTGATGTAAAACTGACAGCAAATCCAGAGCCAGCTCTTAAATTAATGCCAACCACTGTGTAGCCATATCCACAAGGCGGTCTCGCACTCTCATGCTTGGAACAGGTGGAGTACAGCTCCAGCCAGAGCAAACGATTTTATCAGGCCAAGCCAGAATGGGAACAAAGGAAAAGAGCCTGATCAAGGTCCTGGTAATGCAGGAAAAAAAACAAATATAGGGCTGCTACATCAAAATTTATATACTGTTGTCTAAAAAGCTTGTCGCTCTTGAATTCAATTGTAATCCACACAGGCAGTCAGACATTCTACACAGATACAGATCATGGAAAAACAATGCAATTTACAATTTTAAAAAAAAATTCATTCACAGGATGTGGGCATCACTGGCTGGGGCAGTATTCTTTGCCCATTCCTATTTGCCCAGAGGGCAGCTGCAAGTCATTGCTGTGGGTATGGAGTCACATGTAGGCCTGACCAAATAAGGACAACAGTCTCCTTCCCTAAAGGACATTAATGAACTACATGGATTTTTGTCCCCTGACAATCGGCAATGGTTTCATGGTCATCATTAGACTTTTAATTCCAGATTTTTTTTATTGAATTCAAATTCCATCTGCCATGGTAGGACTTGAACCAAGGTCCCCAGAATCTGGGAATCTGGATTAATCATCTCGCAATAATACCAGCTAGCTATTGCCTTCCCAAACAGTCTCATCTGCATCAGTAAACTATTTTGGAAAGATGCAAGTAAAATAAGTGAGGCTGTACAAAACTCATTTTATGAACCAATGTAAATTAAAGTCATCACAATGAGACTTTTTATGGCAGTATTACTACATGTAAACTTTATTAAAACACACTGCAAAAGATCAATGCTGTGCAACTGGTTCATTTTACTGACATTGAGGGAGAGATTTTGTTTTTACACCATGTCACTAAGCTCTCTATCTCTTTCCTGTAAACTATTTCATATCTCCACATCATCTCTAGTCTCTGATGCAACCCTTTAATCCCTTGAAAGCTCATCTAATTTAGGTCTCTGAAGCATCCCTGACTTTAGGAGCATCACCATTCGAGGCCCTATCTACCGCAAGGATCAGTTTTGGGGCATTGCTGTTAGTCATTTTTATAAATGACCTAGATGATGGGTTAGTAAATTTGCGGATGACACTAAGGTCAGTCAAGTTGCAAATAGTGCTGAAGGATGTTGTGGGTTACAGAGGGACATAGATACATGCAGAGCTGGATTGAGAGGTGGCAATGGAGTTTAATGCAGAAAAGTGTGAGGTGATTCACTTTGGAAAGAGCAACAGGAATAAAGAGTAATGGGTTAATAGTAAGATTCTTGGTAGTGTAGATGAACAGAGAGATCTCGGTGTCCAGGTACACAGATCCCTGAAAGTTGCCACCCAGGTTGATAGGGTTGTTAAGAAGACATACGGTGTGTTAGCTTTTATTAGTAATGGGACTGAGTTTCAGAGGCACAAGGTCATGCTGCAGCTGTACAAAACTCTGGTGCGGCCGTACTTAGAACTTTGTGAACAGTTCTGGTCACCGCATTATAGGAAGGGTATGGAAGCTTTGGAAAGGGCTCAGATGAAATTTACTAGGATATTGCCTATGGACGGAGGGTCTTACGAGGAAAGGCTGAGGGACTTGAGGCTGCATTCGTTAGAGAGAAGAAGGTTGAAAGGTGACTTAATTGAGACATACAAGATAATCAGAGGGTAAGATAGGGAGGACAGTGAGACCCTTTTTCCTTGGATAGTGAGGCTAGCACAAGGGGACATAGCTTTAAACTGAGGGACGACAGATTTGGGCAGATGTCAGAAGTAGTTTCTTTACTGCGAGAGTAGTAGGTGCATGAAACAGCCTGTCTGCAACAGTAGTAGACTCGTTAACTTTAAGAGCATTTAAATGGTCATTGGATAGATATGTGGGATGAGAATGGAATATAATGTAGGTTAGATGGGCTTCAGATGGGTTTCACAGGAGCAGCATTGAGGGCTGAAGGACCTATACTGCGTTGTAATGTTCTATGTTCTATGAAAAATAGCTGCACGTACATACATTTTGAAAACAAATCCAAACTAACAAGCATGTTAGGGACAATGATAAAGTCATTTCCCAAAAGACCTGAGTAGCTTTGATCAACATATATCTTGCTCTACTCAATTTTATCTGCAGCAAAAGTGTTAACTCCACAGCTATTTATTGAAAATGGGAAAACAAAATTCAACATTTCTTGTGGAAACTAATTAACACATTTACTCAGTGTACAGAATTTAACCAAATGTAACTTAGCAATTGATGCAAAAGGATAACAATATCTGTAAAGCTCTCCAAGATCATCTCTACTTTTTGTTCAACATGTGTTTGAAGTGATATTTAGAGAAAGACTTAATAAGTCAGTGCTTCAATTTGCAGGAGTAATGTTTTGAAACAAAACTAAACAAAATAACAAATCAAGTGAATCAAAAACGATCTTCTGGTATCTAAAACAAAATGTGAGAGCAACAGATCTGGATTGCGCTTTCACATCTACTTTATCATCCATATTAGTACTGGTACTCTGGCTTATTTTTAGACCATGTAGGAGAAGAAGTAGGCCATTTCACCTATTGAGATGCTCCACCATTCAATGAAATCATTAGTTGAATTGATAATCCTCAATTCCACTTTCCTGCCTTTTTTCTATAATCCACAAGTCCCTTACTGATTAAAAATCCATCTGTCTATTCAATATTTTCAATGACTCAGTCTCTATGGTAAGAAATTCCAGATTTTCACCACCTCAAAGAATAAATTCCTCCTCATCCAAATCTTAAATGATCCCTAATGCTGAAATAATGCCGACTGGTCCAAGACTCTCTCACAAGAAGAAACAAACTTTAAATATCTACCTTCTCCTAAGAATCTTACTTGTTTCAAAAAGGTTACCTCTCAAAGTTCTAAACTCCTGAGTATAGGCCTGACATACTCAACCTGACCTCATAAGAAAATCCCTCCACGTCCCAGATTAACATTGTGAACTTTATCAGGATTACCTCCAAGATACCTTTCCTTAGATAAGGGGACTAAAATTGTTCACACTATTCCACATGTGGTCTAACCTTGTACAGTTTTAGCAAGACTGCTCTATTTTTATACTTAATTCCCACTCAAGTAAAGGCCAACATTCCATTTCTCTTCCTTATTACCAGCTGGAACCTGTATGTTAGCTTTTTGTGATTCCCTTCGTCCTGCTCCATTTAAAGAATAATCAGCTCCTCTATCCTTCCTGCCAAAGTGCATTACTTCACAGTTTCCTACATTACATTCCATCTGCCAAGTTTGTGCCCACTCATTTGGCCTGTCTAGATCCCCCTGTGGATTCTGTATCAACTTCATAACTTGCCTTCCCACTTATTTTTATGTTATTTGCAAACTTGGTGATCATACATTCACTTCCCTCATCTAAGTCATCGATATATATTGTAAATAATTTTGGTGTAAGCACTGATCTCTGAACCACATTAGTAATTACAAATTGCTGTCCTGAAAATGCCTCCCTTATCAAAGCTCTCTACCTTCTATTAGTAGTCAAACCTCTATGTTAATAATAAACTACCCCCAACATGATGGGCTTATCTTATTAACTTACTGATGCACCCAATGCATAATATACAGTATCTTATCAAAATGCCTTTTGGAAATCCAAATAAATTACAACTACTGGTTCCCCGTTATCCTGCTTGGTTCTGTCCTGCTTGTTACCTGCTCAAACAATTCTCATAAATTTGTCAGGCATGATTCCCCTTCATGAAGCCATACTGGCTGGTTATATTATGCATTTCAAAATGCTCTGCTATTGCATCTTTTACAAAACTCTAACATTTTGCCAATAACAGATGTTCAACTAACTGACCTGCAGTAACATGATTTTTTGTTTCCCTCCAATTTTGAATAAGGATATTATATTGGCAGTTTTCTAATCCTTTGGGACATTTTCAGAATCTAACGACTCTTGAAATATCACTCCCAATGTACCCAATATTTCGGTAGCTGTTTCCTTTAATATCGTTGACTGCAATCCATTAGACCCAGGAAACTTTATCCCCATTAGTTTCCCTCATCTCTTTTCTTTCAGGGTAGTTATTGTACTTACTTCCTTTCACCTGCCCTTTGTCCCTTGATTCTTCCGTATTTTTGGACTATTTATTATCTTCTATCGAGAAGATCGATGCAAAATACTTGTTCAACTACTCTATCATTTGCTTGCTCCCCAGTATTTGCCCCACTGTATTCTAAGGGGCGTGTTCATGTTGACCTTATTCTTCCTTTCATATGTTAACAGAAACTTTTGCTATCCTTTTCTTATAATATTTGATAACCTCCCCTCAAAGTTCATTCACTCCCTTTTTTTTAAATTAGCTTTTGTTGTACTTTCCAACAACTTTCCAATTCACTGGCTTACCACTAGTCTTTGCCGTGTTGTATGCTTTCCCTTTCAATTTAACATACTATTAATTTCTATGGTTAGCCATGGTTGGTTTATCCCCTTCCAAGAATTTTTTTCCTCACTGGGATATATCCTTGTTTTGAATCATGAAATACTTTCTTAAAACATTGCCAGTGTTCATCAACCATCTCTGCTAAATAACTTTCCCAGTCCACTCCAGCTAACTCTGCCTTCATTCTTTTATAATTATTTTTATTTCAGTTCAGCATTTCTTTCTGATTCAAGCTTTCACTCTCAATCTGAATGTCACATTGTACTATGTTATGATCATTGTTTCCCAGTAAATCTTTCACTCAGAGTTCATTTATTAAATCTGCCTCATTACACATTACGAGATTCAAAACAGCCTTATCTGTAACTGGATCCACACTATATTATTTTGGGAAACTAGTGTGAGTACACAATAAAAATTCTCTTTTGGCTACTTTTGCCAATTTGATTTTCCAAACTGCATGAAAATTGAAGTCTCCCATGATTGATGTACTGCCTTTTCACGTGTTCTCATTATCTCCTGATTTATTCTCTGTCCTTAACAAGATGATTAGGGGTTTAGATAGGGTCAACAGTGAGAATCTTTTTCCACGTATGGAGTCAGCTATTACAAGGGGGCATAGCTTTAAATTAAGGAGGGGTAGGTATAGGACAGATGTTAGGGGTAGGTTCTTTACTCAGCAAGTCGTGAGTTCATGGAATGCCCTGCCAGTAGCAGTGGTGAACTCTCCCTCATTATGGGCATTTAAGCGGGCATTGGATAGGCATATGGAGGATAGTGGGCTAGTGTAGGTTAGGTGGGCTTGGATCGGCGCAACATCGAGGGCCGAAGGGCCTGTACTGCGCTGTATTCTTCTATGTTCTATATTCTATGTTCTAATGTATAGATCATGCGAGGGGGATCCCAGCAGTATCTGACTCCTCTCATTATTCCTGACGTCCATCTACATCTCTACAGAACATGATGGCAGCAGAGTAGGTCTGAGCCTGGGGCTCATCAGCTCCATTTCATCTTGCTTTCTCTTTTTCCTTTTCTTCATTTTACTTTTTCTCTTTTTCATCTTTTTTTCAGTTTTCTTTTCCTTAATGCCTGGAGGGGTGAATGGTGAGGGAAGAGGCCTCCATTGGCGGAAGCAGCAGCAGCAAAGCAAGGACAAGTCAGACATGACTCCACCCCAGCCCAGGGTCTTCCGACGAGCAAGGAGCAGTTCCCAGGCTGACCTCCCCAACCTGGACTCGTAGACTGGGTCAAAGCTCCAGGTCCACAGCCTGAGGGAGCAGAAATATTGGCAAAAGGGGCAGATGGCAGATTGGTGGCAGCATCTAGAGGAGGGTCAGATGGGGAATAGCAAGTTTGGGAACCGCGCAACCCAGGTCCATGGTTCCAGTGCAAATGTAGGGATTATGGGAGTAGCAGTGAGGCCCATAACTAAGACCCTAGAGCCCGTTAGAGAGCCAGCTGTGACTGAAGGAGTAGCAGAGGTGGAACAAGAGGAGGAAAGGTGAAAGCCACTGCAGAAAAATCTTGCATTGTATTCAGTGTTTCAAGATGGTGTCAGAGCATGGTAACACTTTGCGTATAACACAAAAAACTTCGCGCTGTATTTTCATGTACATGTGACAATATACCTAAATCTAAATTCTACATCTTCCAATTCAAGTCAATGTCTTAATCATACTTTGCCATCTCCTATTAACAAAGCCACCCCACAACAATGTCTTTCCTCCCCGCCCTTTCAAAAAAATCATGTACTTCTGAATATTTTGTTCCCTGCTTGGATAGCCTTCTAACCATGTCTCCATAATGCCTACAGATCAGACCCATTAACCTTTTTTTGGGATGTTAAGTAATTTGCTTTTTTTTCCCCAATTACAAAGTTCTTGAAAGTAAATAATATTAAATTTGCCTTTTAACAACTTTTTTCCATTTGAACCTAGTTGCTGCTTTGCGAAATGCTTGTACACTCTGTCTTTCCTGTCCCATTACCTAAAAAGCTGCCTTACAGTGCAGCAAAACTTTTACTCTGTGTGTCTAGTTATCCTCTCTCTAGAACTTTCCCCACCCCTCTAATTAGTTTTAAGCCCTCTTTACAGCCACAGTCAATTCATTCCTCAGGAGAATCATATACCTCTTTCCCAGCACAGTTCAAATGAAGCCTGTCCCACCAGAACAGTTTCCTTGTATGCCAGCACCGATCTTTGAGCCACCATTTATCTCATTGGCTTTAGCTTCTCAATGCCAGTTTTCTACTGGCCTAAGTAGGTAAAAACAATGACTGTAGATGCTGGAAACCAGATTCTGGATTACAGTGGTGCTGGAATAGCATAGCAGTTCAGGCAGCATCCGAGGAGCAAGAAAATCAATGTTTCGGGCAAAAGCCCGTCGTCAGGAATACTGGCAGAGTGCCTGAAGGGTGGAGAGATAAATGAGAGGAGGGTGGAGGTGGGGAGAAAGTAGCATAGACTACAATAGGTGAATGGGGGTGGGGATGAAAGTGATAGGTCAGGGAAGAGGGTGGGGGAAGGTAGCAAAGAGTACAATGGGTTAATGGGGGTAGGATGAAGGTGATAGGTCAGAGAGGAGGGTGGAGTGGATAGGTGGAAAGGAAGACAGCCAGGTAGGACAAGTCATGGGGACAGTGCTGAGCTGGAAGTTTGGAACTGGGGCGAGGTGGGGGAAGTGGAAATGAGGAAATTGGTGAAGTCTACATTGATGCCCTGGGGTTGAAGTGTTCCAAGGCGGAAGATGAGGCGTTCTTCCTCCAGGCGTCGGGTGGTGAGGGAGGACTGGTGAAGGAGGCCCAGGACCTCCATGTCCTCGGCTACGTGGGAGGGGGAGTTGAAATGTTGGGCCACAGGGCGGTGGGGTTGATTGGTGCGGGTGTCCCAGAGATGTTCCCTAAAGCGCTCTGCTAGGAGGCGTCCAGTCTCCCCAATGTAGAGGAAAGTAATCCAGAGAGTTTTACTTTGTGAGTTCTGCTTTTTAATTTAGCTTGTAACTATTTAAATGCTATTTTTTTCAAGGACAATGGAGCTTAGGAGATCATCAACTAGGGAACATAAGCAGCTAAATTCAAATAAACAATGCACAACTGGCATGTGTAACATTTGCCATATTTAATTCATTTGAAATCCAAAGTCTTCCAACTCATTTCAAGTTCAATGGATCCCGTTGTTGGTATTACTTATGATACAAAGCCATTTTTCAGAAAAGATCTACCAACTACTCAATCTTGGTAACACATTTAACTTGAAATTATACTACATCTGACATTGGTGTAGTATAATATTCTACAACAGTAATATGCAGTGCAAAAGCTTTTCCAATTGAGGGGGGGGAAATTGAAAGCCCAAGGAAACAGAGAACACCAACAAGTTTGAAAAGAAAGGATGAATACAGAAAATGAGGAACTTGTGATTTTTTTTAAGAAATAACTTTCAGCTTCATTGCCAGGACAGTACTCTGACGAACTGAAGTGCAAACTTTCTCAAGAACCCAAAAATAACACCAGAAATAAAAGTCTGGCAAAAGCAACAAGCTCAGTGTTGAGGTCCTAGAAAGGTTGAAATCAAGTAACCACCCAGCATCTTGACTTCAAAAATAGCACTGAAGTGAGGAAGAGTATATAAATTACCACATTTGTAGTTTGCAGGCTGAATAACACCCAGAAGATCATTAGCAATAGCAGTATTCATAAAAGATTGCCACAGAGAAATTGGTGGCATATCAAGAATGTGGTTGGGGAGAGCAAGCTGGGAATCAGTGTAAAAATGGCATGCTGGTATACAATACCAATATTATAAGTCCTTTCCCTCAAGTTTCATCTTGCACTTTATTATCTTTAAAAGTTAAGCATAAAAAAACTTTGACTAAACAACAAAATAAGCAGACACTCCTCAGACAATTTGCAATGAAAGACAATGTAGGACTTGAATTACAGACAAGTCGAGATATTGAGGCAATCATTTGAAGAATGTTTTGGAGTTGTAGCATTAGTTGAATTGGAGAAAGACAAAGAAATTGTTGTAGGAAGACAAATCATTTTCATTGACCCAGTAATACACAATCTGAACTGAAGGTATGGTTTCTCCTGATATCACTGGAGGGGATGTGAGAAAACATTTTAACAAAATGATTTAGCTTCAAATAGCTCAATAGAAATGTTGAATTTGAAGCCGAACTGTAGTTCGATGAATGCTATTCATATCCCCTCCAGCGATACAGGGAGACACCACCTCCAGAGTTCAGTTTCTGTACTGATGAAGGAACTAGCACCACCTCATTTATATTGCAACACTGCCACAAAGATCCAAGCTATATTCAGGAGCAGTTCTCTATTATGCAGAATTAATAAACCTAGTTACTATTTGGATTAAAAACAAAACTGCAAATCAAGTTTCAAACCACAACAGCAACCATTTGAACTGTCAAAGTTTTGAAGGGTAATCTTTTACTTAATTTTGTCATTATATTTACCAGAAGGATCTGGACTTATAGATGTCTGCTTTTGTCAGAATTTATAAGTGAAAACAGCTTCAAAATAGAATTAGATGGTTCATAAGATCAATTTTGAAAGTGCTTGACATTAATGGCCAACGCTTATAGATCTATTTGCAGTTCTCCAATTCAGTATTACAAAACAGCAAGTAAAAATATATACACAGCAGCCTTTAGGTCGATGCAAATTAAACTCCTTTCCCTCAGTTAGAATGACAGTTAGTAGTAGTTAACAAGTTCAGATTTAATTCATACCAAAGTGCATTCAAAATGGGCTTCTGGGTAAAAAGAAATCTTGAAAGGTTTCTTAGATCCACACAAATCCATATAGCACCAAAAGGGCTGTGAAAACCTGCTCCTTCCCTATCTCTAACACTGGGAATTACATGGTTTGTTCACTAGTGCACATACTGGACAAAATTCACACAGATAGCTTATCTGCAATTATTAATGTAGGCAAAACTCTCACATTTTATAAGCAGTTAGCCTAATCATTATATTTTAAATACTTAAAGCAACTGCCCAAAGAGTGATAATTTGCTAATTCTTCACAGGTAATCAGCTGAAAATTGGAATACAAGAACAAAATTAGTTGCACTAAATTTAACAGCTGTTCTTCTCACATAATTAGTTTCACGAGAACCATCTGAATGTTGACTTCATAGCAAAGTACTGTAGTTAAAACAAACCAGAGAATAACATTAAAGGTGCAGTGGTATTATAAAATTTGTATTTAACTAGGAAGTGTGTTTCAAAGTACATACAGTACTGATTTGTAGATTTATATTTATGAAGTGCCTGAAAACCCAAAGACTTCTTTAAACTAAATTTATAGCTTACATGTGAACTGTTTTGCTTCACACTTTGATAACTCAGGTCATTTAGAATAAAGCAGCCTGGGAGGAAGAAGAAAAAAGAGAAAACAGAGACACCAAAAGAAAACACCAGGATAATTATATTTAAAACAGACTCATGACAAAAAGCAGATACACATACCAGCACCAAAAGGAAACTACACTTAATTAAATGTATACTTGCACCTGGAATCTTGCTCTAATAAAATGTGAAATGATTAATTTCTAATGTTCTAAAGGAAATGAGATCAGTATATTCGGCATTGTTCACGCTCCAACTATTGTTAAAAATAATGCTGGACCAAAACTTTTCTGAAACTCCACAAAAGCATCCACAAGACGACTGCAATTTTATCAATAGAAAAATTCAGGAAAATGAAAAGATCTAATGAAGCATTTCAACATTAACACATGTACTAAAACAGTTTTGACATTGTTTAGCAATGATGCAGTTGGATAAATTTTAACAAATTTACACATTTTGATTGCATGACTAGTTGTTGGAAATTCTGACCAAACCAACTGTCTAAATTTAGGTATTGCACTTTTGATATATATTCAAATACTTACTCATCATGTGCAGTAAAAGTTCTACAACTGATCATCAATATTTTATAATTTTTGTAATTCTACATATTTTACACAAGTAACCTCATCTACACCAACAAACACATTCCAATTATTTTTTTCCTGAATAGCAGCTTTTGAACTCGACATTCAAAGTCCCAGTAAGGATGAAAGTTTTACCTTTTAACAGTTGTTCAGGTATCAGAAGCAAGTCAGAAGAACAAAAGCTCAGCCAATTTTTATACTGGATGCCTCATTCTATCACTTTACTTTTAAGTGAATCAGAAACATTACTATTTCAACAGTTGTCCAACTATGTCATATACATGGTCACAGTGGGAGAAACATACATCTACAAAAACTGTTCAAGATTAACAGACTTATAAATTAAATTTCCTGCATTATTCTGTGTAATGCAACCATTAAAGTAAGAATAGCATACTAATGCACAATTTTTAAACTAAATAATTAATATGCAGAATTACTTTGACCAGCACTATCAATGCAAATCCTAACAGAAAGCAGTGACAGTAGGAAAAAAAAGCAACATCGCTTCGAGCCTGAGAACTCAAGATCTCACACTGCGCACCAACCATTGTGAAAGTGTAAAGTACAATGATTTTTTTTAATATAGACTAAACCAATAGTTGATAACATGAATTTTTAAATGCAACTGCTAGCTGTTCCTCTCCACAATGATCAAGGATAATTAAGGATGATAAGCATAAAAACGATAGAAGTATCATTAAATTTTGATGCAATTTATGGCTACATTTATTAATACAGTTAACATACTATGGCTTGGATTATCCAGCAATATTTATCTAAGGAACTATTTTCTTCTAACCTAAAATCATTAGCTTTTGTCATGATCAACTATAACTGGATAAAAAGTTGGCAAGGTATGAGATAGGGTAATTGCTTATGTAACCCTGAATATTGATTATTTTGAATCATGACAGAAAAGGATGGAAAAAGTACTACTTTAAACATTGGAAGAGTTCACGTTTTTGAGATTTCAGAGCAAGGCATAAGCCAGAATTTTGGCCAAAAACTTCATAGGTAGTGATCACTGCCTACAAGAGCAGGTCAGAGGCTAGGAATTCTATGGAAAGTAACTCATCCAGATTATTTGCATTAAATTTGCAATACTTCTAAGTTACTTGCATCCTGTAGCACTGGTTAAGTTCTGAGCAGAAATTCAGGTGGTTATGCTATAATAGATGGAGCAGTGGATTCCTTTTGAAACTTTAGGGGATAAATTAGTCCCATATCTTCCTTTAACTCTTTTCATTTTCTTCATGTCAAAGTTGTGGCCATGAGTACCCACATGGGCACCAGCTATGCCTGTCACTTTGTGGGGCATGTGGGGCATATGCCTTGTTCTAATTCTACTCAGGTCCATCCATGCTTTCTCTTGCTGGTTTATCGACAGCATTATCTCTCGCTCTGAACTGCAAAAATGTACCAATTTTGCTTCCCATTTCCACCTTGCCCTCACCTTCACCTGGTCCTTCTGTGATCCCTCCCTTCCCTTCCTCAATATCCTTTTTCCTATTTCTAAAGATAGGCTGGCCACCAATATCTATTACAAAACCATCAACTTTCCACAGTTACCTCAAATATACATCCTGATACCATGCTTCCTTTAAGGACTCCATCCCATTCTCCCAGTTTCTGTCTCCATCACGTCGTCTGACGATGCCATCTTCCTCAAAAATCATCACAGAACAGAATCCCTATAGTGTAGAAACAGGCCATTCAGCGCAACAAGTCCACAGTGACCCTCCAAAAAGCATCCCAGCCAGACCCACCGTCCTACCCTATCCTGTAACCCTGCATGTCTTATGGCTCATCCACCTAACCTGCACATCCATGGACACCATGGGCCATTTAGCATGGCCAATTCACCTAACCTGCACATCCTTAAAACGTGGGAAGAAACCAGAGCACCTGGAGACACGGGGAGAATTTGCAAACACCACACAGACAGATGAAGAAGGGCGTATGTCGGAAACATCGATTCTCCTGCTCCTTGGATGCTGCCTGACCTGCTGCGCTTTTCCAGCAACACATTTTTCAGCTCTGATCTCCAGCATCTCCAGTCTTCACTTTCTCCTGATGGTGGGGGGAGGTGGGTGAAGGATCTGTGTGGGATGCTCTTCAGAGGGTCAGTGCAGACTTGATGTGACAGGTGGCGTCTTTCTGCATTGTAGGGATTCTATGATTCGACATATACAGTACAGGAAGTGTGGCATGACCAAGATCACAAGCAGGATTCATACAACCTAACCCCAGCTAAGGTTCCATAAGTTATTACAGATGTCCCAAATCAGTGTGACCCCAAATAAGATATATGAACAGTTGCTTCCCTTTTTCTCAAATCAAATGAATGCGTGTTTTAGAAGTAGCTAATATAAACAAGTTTCCTGGGGTTAATAAAACAGTTAAATTTATTCATTTCTAATTGCAAGAAGAAATAATTTGGAATAAGAACAGAGTCCAAAAAAGGATAAAACATATGGATCAGTCTCCCTGAGTCACTGGTGAAGTGTAGATAGTGGAACATTGACAGTTGAACAGTCAACTTCAGGATTCTTTGGTCTGCAGTTACTGAAATCCTTTTGTTCTACTTCTTTCTGATTGTGGTTGGCTGATATTATACGAGGGTAAGAGTCTTTCTTATCCTGTTTCCTTTTGACTGCCTTGTTAGCAATCTGGCTTCTCGCACTCAGAGAAAGTGAATCCTTTAACCTACAACCCAGTGGGGGGCTGGTGAATGCTTCTTCAACCATGACCTTCAAAGCATACTAATGCCCAAACTCAGGTGAGTACACAGGTGTCTCAATTCATGAACAACACTTCTCCACTAGCATTTACAAACACTTTGTTTTGCATATTTCTGGAAGAGCAAAACACAAAGTGTCAGCAAAAGTGGCATTACATCATAAGATGGAGGGTCAGGCATAGGCTATTTGGCCCATCGAGTCTGCTTTACCAATCAACGAGATCGTAACTGATCTGATAATCTTCAGCTTCACCTGTCTTTTCCTCATAACTCTTGATACCCTTACTGATTGAAGATTTGTCTATCTCAGCCTGGAAAATAGTCAGCAACCCAACTACCACAGCCCTCTGCAGCAAAGTGTTCAACAGATTCACAATCCTCTGAGAGAAGAAATTGCTCATTTCTCTTTTAAATGAGTGACGCCTTCTCTGAGATTATGCCCTCTGGTCCAAGGGTCTCTCAAAAGGGGAAGAAAATCTCTTATCATCTACCCTGTCAAGCTCCCTAAGAATCTTGTATGTTTCAATGAGGTCACCACTCAACATGAAACAGTGCAGGCACAATTTACTCAAGCTCTCCTCATACAAAAATAGTTCAATAACTAAGTAAACCTTCTCTGAACTGCCACTACTGTCAGTATATTTTTCCTGAAATACAGGGAAAAAAACTATTCACAGGATTCCAGGTGTGAGCTATCCAGTAGTTTATATAGTTTTACCATGACTTCCTAGTTTTTGACTGCATTGGCGCCACCTCGTGCTCCCGCGAGGAGGTTGAGCAATTCATCAACTTCACCAACACATTCCACCCTGACCTTAAATTTACCTGGACCATCTCTGACACCTCCCTCCCCTTCCTGGACCTCTCCATCTCCATCAGTGACGACCGACTTGACACTGACATCTTCTACAAACCCACCGACTCCCACAGCTACCTGGATTACACCTCTTCCCACCCTACCTCTTGCAAAAATGCCATCCCGTATTCCCAATTCCTCCGCCTCCGCCGTATCTGTTCCCAGGAGGAGCGGTTCCACCATAGAACACACCAGATGGCCTCCTTCTTTAGAGACCGCAATTTCCCTTCCCACGTGGTTAAAGATGCCCTCCAACGGATCTCATCCACATCCCGCACCTCCGCCCTCAGACCCAACCCCTCCAACCGCAACAAGGACAGAACGCCCCTGGTGCTCACCTTCCACCCTACCAACCTTCGCATAAACCAAATCATCCGCCGACATTTCCGCCACCTCCAAACAGACCCCACCACCAGGGATATATTTCCCTCCCCACCCCTCTCCGCCTTCCGCAAAGACCGTTCCCTCCGTGACTACCTGGTCAGGTCCACGCCCCCCTACGACCCACCCTCCCATCCTGGCACTTTCCCCTGCCACCGCAGGAACTGTAAAACCTGCGCCCACACCTCCTCCCTCACCTCTATCCAAGGCCCCAAAGGAGCTTTCCACATCCATCAAAGTTTTACCTGCACATCCACTAATATCATCTATTGTATCCGTTGCTCCCGATGCGGTCTCCTCTACATTGGGGAGACTGGGCGCCTCCTAGCAGAGCGCTTTAGGGAACATCTCCGAGACACCCGCACCAATCAACCAAATCGCCCAGTGGCTCAACATTTCAACTCCCCCTCCCACTCTGCCGAGGATATGGAGGTGCTGGGCCTCCTCCACCGCCGCTCCCTCACCACCAGACGCCTGGAGGAAGAACGCCTCATCTTCCGCCTCGGAACACTTCAACCCCAGGGCATCAATGTGGATTTCAACAGTTTCCTCATTTCCCCTTCCCCCACCTCATCCTAGTTTCTAACCTCCAGCAACTCGATCCCCTGACCTGTCCGGACTTGTCCGACCTGCCCAGCTCCTTTTCCACCTATCCACTCCACCCTCTCCTCCCTGACCTATCACCTTCATCTCCTTCCCCACTGACCTATTGTACTCTATGCCACTCTCTCCCCACCCCCACCCTCCTCTAGCTTATCTCTCCACGCTTCAGGCTCTCTGCCTTTATTCCTGATGAAGGGCTTTTGCCCGAAACGTCGATTTTGCCTGTCTTCGGATGCTGCCTGAATTGCTGTGCTCTTCCAGCACCACTGATCCAGAATCTGGTTTCCAGCATCTGCAGTCATTGTTTTTACTTCCTAGTTTTTATACCCATTTCCTTTCAAATAAAGGCCAATATTCCATTTAGAACATCAGAATTAGGAGCAGGAGTAGGCCATCTGGCCCTTCAAGCCTGTTCCGCCACTCAATAAGATCATGGCTGATCTTTTTGTGGCCCCAGCTCCACTTAACCATCCTCTCACCATAACCCTTAATTCCTTTGCTATTCTAAAATTATCTAACTTGGCTTTAAAAACATTTACTGAGGAAGCCTCAACCACTTCACCAGGCAGGAAATTCTGCAAATTCACAACCCTCTGCACGAAGAGGTTCCTTCTCAATTCAGTCCTAAATCTGCTCCACCTAATTTTGAGGCTATATCCTCTTATACTAGTTTCACCCACCAGTGGAAACATCCTCTCTACTTCTATCTTATCTATTTCCTTCATAATTTTATATGCTTCTACAAGATTCCCCCCTCATTTGTCTAAATTCCAATGACTGTAATCCCAGTCTACTCAGTCTCTCCTCATAAGCCAACCTTTTCAACTCTAACAGGACAAACAGCTCCAGAATCAACCTAGTGAACCTCCTCTGCACGCCTTCTAATGAGAGTACATCCTTTCTCAAGTAAGGAGACCAAAACTGCACGCTATACTCCAGGTGTGGCCTCACTAGCACCCTATACAGCTGCAACATAACTTCTTTGCTCTTAAACTCAATCTCTAGCAATGACAGACAAAATTCCATTCGCCCTCTTAATTACCAGTGGCACCTGCAGACCAACCTTCTGTGATTCATGCACAAGGACACCCAGGTCCCTCTACATTGCAACATGCTGCAATTTCTTACCATTCAAGTAATCGTCCTACCAAAATGAATGACTTCACATTTAGTAACACTTCTCCATCTACCAGACCTTTTTAAAGTATTTAAAAGTATCTATATCCCTTTGCAAAGTTTCACAATTCTCTGCACACTTTGCTCCACTACTCATCTCGTCTAGAAATTTGCCTTCCCTACCTCCTGCTGAATTTCTTTTAGTTGGTTACTCCTTTATCATTCTGATATACTAGTTCCAACATCATGAGCTCTGATCTAATTAAGTAACATCCAAACATCCGGTACCATCCAAACGCCTTTTGGAAATCCAAACAAATACCATCTAGTACCACCCTTTATCTGTCCTGCTCATTACGTCCTCAAAGAATTCTAATAAATTTGTCAGGCATCATTTCCCCTTCGGGAACCCATGCTGATTCTGCTTGATTATACTTTGTATTTCTAAATGTTGTGCTATCGAATTCTTTACAACAGACTCTAACATTTCTTTCCAATGACAAATCTTAAGTCAACTGGCCGATAGTTATCTGCTTTTTGCCTCACTCCCTTTTTGATTAAGTGTGTTACATTAGCAGTTTTACAATCCTCAAGGACTTTTCTAGAATCTAAGGACCCATGGAAGATTACTACTAATGTATCAACCATTTCTGTTGCTACTGTCATAAAAATCTTCGGATGCAAATATCAGTTCCAGGGAACCAATCAGCCTTTAGCCCCATTAGGTTTCCTAGTATTTTTGAGTGATAGCTATTCTAATTATTTCTCTTACCCTCTGATGCAAAATATTTATTCAACTCATCTGACATTACCTGGTTCCCTATTATTATTTCCCAAGCCTCATTTCCTAAGTGGTCAATGTTCACTTTGGCCTCTCTCTTCTTACAATATTTACAGAAGCTCTTACTGTCCATTACAGTACTTTTTATAAAATGCTATATTATACTCAAAGTTTATTTTCTCTCCCTTTATTAATCTTCATCTTTTGTTCTTTTTTTAAAATTTCTCAATCCTCTGGCCCACCAAGAACCTTTGCTACATCGTATCAAATTGAAAGGCAAGTGATACAATTGCTCACTTCACTGGCTAACCATGGTTTGTTTATTCCCTTCTTAGAATCCTTATTGGTCACTGGTATAAATCTTTGTTGTGAGTTATGAACTACGTTTTTAGGGATGGGCAATAAATGTGATCAGCCAGCAATGCCCACGTCCCATGAGGTGAATAAAAGAAAGTCTGTCATTGCTCATTAAGCATCTTTTCTGCTAAACCCCTTTCCCAGTCCACTCCATCCAACTCTGTCCTTTCTGTTGAGAAAAGGGGGAGAATAGCACCTCATTATCTCTTTTTGTAATGACATTTTCCATTTGAAGTTTCTCTTACACTTCACAGGTGTGACATTCTATGAGTCCTACATAGATCCTTGCCAGACAGCGCTGTATGTACCATTTTTGTCATCTGTTGCAATCCTCATTTAAATACACAGATTGGAATAAAAAGCAAAAAATGGACACAGTATTTTGGGAGCCTGATTGATCATTATGACAGTATAACTTCATTCATTCAGATATCTATATCCCAGCAATAAACCCCCTTGCTACATTAGCAGTTTTAATTGCTTTGCTGGACAGTAACACCATTTTCCAATGACTTATTCACCAGCTTTCCTAGATCCTATTGTTCTTCTATCCCAGTCAGTTTTTTTAAAATTTCTCAAGTCTAGGTTATGTTTCTACAATTTTTTAATGGAAACATATTACCTCACCTACATCTATCTGCCCAGTCTGCAAGATTAGCTAATGTCTTGTATTATGTTTCATTCTTTCTCAGTGCTAGCTATACTCTCATTAGACTATCATATGGTTTCTTGCCCAAGGTCTTCTGAAAAACATCCTTGCACAACGGTTGTTCCCACAAAGTAACTTCCCCTTTAAATGGTGCAGATATGTTTATTATGTCATACTTTATTAATCTCTTTTGAAAATCCATATACACAATACCTTATAGAAGTGTATCCACATCAGCTCCCTGTGTTATTTCAAAGAATTTAATTTGACAAATATGATTTACCGTTCACGAAGCTGTGCTAAAGTTCCTTTATTAACCAACTTTTTTTTAAGTGCCAATTAAATTTGTTTTGTATAACATGAAACTTACAGCGACTGCAGAATTCTGAGAAACAAAGGGATCAAAGTGTTTCAGTGCACAAGTCATAGAAAGTTAGTCTGCTCATACAGCAAATGATCAAAAATGATAACACAATGCTATCCTTCAGTACTAGAGGAATTAAACATAAAAGTAAAGATCAAAAACACACCCAATGATACTTAAGGTCTGTTTCTGTGCATATGAGTCTTCAGCCCAACTTGCCCATGCCACTAGGTTTCCTAAACTGAATTAGTCCTATTTGTCTGTATTTAGCTCATATCTCCCTAAACCTTTCCTAAGCATGTACCTGTCCAAATGTCTTTTAAATGTTGCAACTGTACCTATCTCTACCACCTCTTCTGGCAGCTCACTCCCTATTCACATGACCCTCTTTGTGTAAAAGTTGTCCTTCAGGTCCCTTATATATTTCCCCTCTCTCCTTAAATTTATGCTCTCTAGATTTGGACTCCCATACCCTGGAGAAAAGATCATAGCATTCACCTTATCTATGCCCCTTATGATCTTATACACTTCTATAAGGTCACCCCTCAGCCCCCTATGGTCCAAGGAGAAAAGTCCTAGTCATCAACCTCTCTTTATAACTCAAGCCTTCCATTCTCTTGGTAAACTTTTTTGTATTCTTTCCAGTTTAATAACGTCTTTCCTATACCAGGGTGACCAGCATTGCATGGAGGACTCCAAATCTGGACTTACCAATGTCTTGTACTGCTGTAACATGACATCTCATATCCTGTACTCAATAGTCTGAGCAATGAAGGCAAGCATGTCAAATGCCTTCTTCACCACCCTGTCTGTCTGTGATGCCACTTTCAAGGGATTATGCACTTGCACCCCTAAGTCTCTCTGTTTGACAAACACTACCCAGGACCCTACCATTAACTGTACAAGTCCTGTCCTGGTTTGCCTTCCCAAAATATAGTGCCTCCTATTTATCTGAATGAAACTCCATCTGCCATTCCCCAGCCCACTAGTCTAGTTATCAAGATCCCATTCTACTCTTAGGTAACCACCTTCATTGGCTACCATACCACAACTTTAGTGTCATCCACAAACTAACTAACCATGCCTCCTATATTCTCATCCAAATCATTTATACAAAAGACAAATAAGAGTGGAGCCAGGACCAAACCAAATGGCACAATGCTGGTCGCAGGCCTCCAGTCTGACTAACAACTCTCTAACACCAATCTCTGTCTCCTACCATCAAGTCAATTTTGTTTCGAATTGGCTAGCTCTCTCTGGATTACATGTGACCTAACCTTACTAATCAGCCCATCATGCATTTTAGCAAAGTTGAACATTTCTTTATTTTTGTGCCTTTACTTTCCATGCTTTGGCATTTTCTGTGATTCGAGATGGTGCCAGAGAATGCTGACATGATACAACAATTTTCACTGTATTTGTAACAAAATACGTACTACAATAATAAATCAAGTGCTGTCCTTCATCCTCTGAAGGATAATTGGATCCAAACATTAACTCTGCTTTTTCCACAGTTCTTTGCTTTGTAAAAGTAAGCATGTTATGCTTCAGTTATACAGGACAATAGCGAGACCACACGTCTAGTACTGTGCTCTTTTTGGTGTACTCATGTAAGGAAGGATGTAAATGTGCTGAAAGTGGTTCAGCTCATATGTAAATTAACTAAACTGATGCCTTGAAATGGTGGAGGCTGGTACAATTACAACATTTAAAATGCATCTGGACTGGTATATGAATGGGAAGAGTTTAGAGGGAAATGGGCCAAATGCTGGCAAATGGAATTTGATTAATTTAGCATATCTAATCAGCACGGATGAATTCAACCGTAGGGTCTGTTTCCATGCTGTATATCAATATGACTCTATGACAAAAAGCTGGACAGGCTAGGATTGTTTTTACTGGAGTTGAGAACAGCAAGAAGTGATTTAATTGAAGATTATGAGATCCTGAATGATCTTAACAAGTTAGATGTGGAAAGGATGTTTCCTCTTATAGATGAGTCCAGGACTAGGGGGCACTATTTTAAAATTCGGGGTCACCCTTTTGGGCCAAAGATGAGGGAATTGTATGTATTTCAGAGAACTGTGCAACTTTGGAACTATCTGCCTCAGAAGGTGGTAGAGATTGGGTCATTGAATATTTTTAAGGTGGAGATAGATAAGATTTCTGTTCAGTCAAGGGATCAAAAGTTATTGGGGGTGGATAGGAATGTGGAATTCGGAACATAAACAGATCAGCCACAATCTTATTGAATAGTGGAGCAGGTTTAAAATGCTGAATGGCCCACTCAACTCATTTGGTATGATCATGTGTTTAATTGTCTTTATTTGAACTATCACAAAATCACAATGACACTGCTATCATAACATTAAGAAAAAGTATAAATGGCATCTTTCAGAATTATGGTAGATATACTCTTGCTTTTCAAACATTGGCCATAAGATTGATAAAAATCATCATGCCTCACGGAACCTTAGATACGAGAAAATACATTCAAATTAATTGCTCTATTAAAAAAATCAATGATTCTCTACATTAATTAATATTACTTCAAACGGTCTTGTAATCCTTGCAGGGCAAAAAAATATATCCTATAACTTACTTCACGACAGACATGAAATCTTTTGAGAATATTCATTTCTGATGATCTCAGATGAACTATCAGGTTAGTCTGCTGATCCATCAGATGAGGTATTGAACAGAACTGGGCATCATTAATACATTGATCCACTATTTCATATTTGAAAATAAAAGATGTGACTTCAGGTACTGTTCAATACGGATTTATATTCAAGATAAATAAAATCATAAGTATGCTTCATGTGAAATTGTAATGTAGGCTGAAGCATGTTACAAAACAGTAAAATACAGAAGAGGCAAGATAATATCCCGAACATTTAGCTCAAAAAAAATTTATGATTACCATCTGAACTGAATGTAAAAGTCCTCAAATCATATTTCATTTTATAGTATCCAGTAAAACATGTACTATTGAAATTATGTGGCATTTTAATCCCAAATCCAGACATTTTAATTGTCAATCAATGGAAATAATCAGCCTAATAAGGAGACAGCGACATTGTGGTAGTGTCACTGGAATAACAATCCAGAACTTTAGCCTCTAATATTCTGTGGATATGCATTTGAATCTCGCCATAGCAAATGGTAAAATCTGAATTCAATAAAATCTGCAATTAAAAGCTGGTCTAATGATAACCTTGTAATCATTGTTGAGTGGTGTAAAAGCAATTTGGTTCACTGACGTCCTCTAGGGAAAGAAATGGGCTGTACTTACCAGTCTGGCGTACATTCACAGCAATGTGGTTGACTCTTAACTGCACAGTGAAATACTGTAGCAAGCCGCTCAATTCCAAGGCAATATATGCTGGCACTAGCCTGTTATGGCCACTTGCCATGAACAAATTTTTTTTAAAGTCCATTATAAGTATCAATAAAAATAACAGACATTAAATTATGTGAAATATACTACAGTCATGTTAAGTTTTATTTCACTGCATGATTCAAGAAACAATAGTTTATAACAATCATAGCACAAGTAGAATTCAACATGCCAAAGTTTCCTCCAGAGTTTTTAAACATTGCAGTCGATGGAAAGTTTAAAGGAAACAACAGAATTTGTGATTAATTTTTGTTCATCAGTCTGTTCAGTCATTCAAGTAGCAAGATGATATTTTCTCTATCTAAATTTCAGATCAATGTTCAACAAACACTAAAAACTCTGTGAGGAGGTGAATTTTGATGAAAGCATATCAGAAGATAGGAGTTCACAACTCCGATTCTTCAAACCACTAAAGGAAATTTTGGCATTACAACTTCAGTAAAATGAGATGTACTAAAACTGTTGTTCTGACCTCCTAACAACCCGTTTCATCAAGTCATTGCCTTGTAATTCAATTATCAATACACATGCAGTAGCCCTTGAATGCCACTAGATGCCCCTATATGTTTAGACGATTCAGCTTTACAAGCATACCTTTGGCATCAAGTGATTGGAAATAGATTAATTTCTCCATAGGCACAGGTCTATGTAAGTCTGTACCAGTGTTTTTCTTCCATTGAGCTATCTATTGTAATCTGATACCTGTTTGTTCCTCAAATATTTGAACATTTTTCTTTTTCAAGTGGTTACTAAAATTTAGGAATACTGTTCTAACAATCCATGGCAAACAATGTCACAATTTAACTGTCCATTAGGTTTTTATAGCCTTCTTTTATTACTTTTATCTTAATTTTGGACCCCACAGTACCTGTGTCAGATCAATGGAAATAATTTGTTAGTGTTAGTTTAACATCGTCTTTAATAATCCTGCAGGCCTCTATCAAAACCTGCAGAGTTTCAATGAAATAAAACTAATTTCCTACACCTTACTTGCATGTTACCTTTCAGCACTGATAACTTCCTAAGTGATTTGATGCTGAGCTTTTCTCATTGATATTATGTCCTCCCTATAACAGACTGCCAAGTACAGTACTACTATTACAAATGAACTTTCATTTCTGGGACCCTAGTTAAATCTATCATGTGCTCAAAGTCTTCTCTCATAGCCATAAAGGTCAGGTGTTACAACAATTCAGAAAATTTAAAACATATTTACAGTCAGTGGCATAAAACTGCTCATCAACAGGAGGCACACAGAGTACAATACAGAACACAGTAGCTTGTGTAGTAACTGATATCAATGCAAAGTTACACGTAATCCACACTGTACAATGTTTAGTCTTGGATAATGGTTACAATGAAGTAAAAATTTTAAAAAGTACATTATATTTTAAAAATGAGGAAATCCAAATGAATAAAATAACTCAAACTAATGGTAAATGTTTCAATTAACGTTGTTGTTTGAGCTAAATATTATAGTCCATTCATTTCGTGACAACTATAAAAGATCCAAAGTTTGCAGACAGCAAAAATTACAGCTTAAAAAATAAAGATATTTCTTTTATTAATATGATAATATGTGTTTAGCACTGCTTTTTAATTGAATGCTAAGTAGTCTTTAACTCTCAATTGAGGATAAGAGTGCTTTGTCCCATCCATTCTCAACAAAACACTATAAAGACAAATGATGTTTATTTAATGCTTCTACTATTACTTAATGAGGAATACATTTTTTTACAGAAAAGAAAAATTTACCAATCTTAGATATCGCCATTATGGTACTTCACAATTCTAGTTACTTGAGAACAAATAAAACGATGACTGGAAAACATATTAAGCTCAATGGAACCAAAGGAAGGTGTAAAAATACATTAGAGACAGGAGAATACGTCATGTTGGTGATAAAGATGAAATATTAAAAACAGAAAAAATGAACGAGGGAGGAAACTTATACCAAACCATTTTCAATTTTCAATTCAATTAAAGTATTAAAAAATCAAACTAAAATGAAAATTAAATATTCTAAAAGTCAATGATTAAAAATTTGAATTTCACATGATAATAAATATAAATTCACCATATTAAGCCAGAGTGCAATTGTTGTATTAGCTTCAAGAAACCAACAACCTTAAAATAATCTTAACCAATCAATCTGGAAATCTCTTCACACCTATTTGAAATATTTCTGGCACCCTTTTCACACAGTTTCTACCTCCTTAAACTGAGTCCGTGCCTCTTATTTTATTTATCATTTTCCAGTTTCATTGTATTTCTGTCCTCCTTTAATGATGTTTAAATACAGATCTAGTTGTAAACGGAGTATGATTACCTAAGTCAGCTCAACTGAAGTGCACACTATACGTAATTTAAAAAATGAAAACTACCATTTTTCACTTGAATGGAAGACAAAGCTGGTCTTCAGCTCAAAGTCTACAATTTGCTCTACAGCTGGGTATTAAGCCATAAGATTGGTATTTTACACTGACAACAACATACAGATGTTTTTGATTAAGTTCAACTGGGCAGCGTACACATTATATTTCTTTTCTCATACGTACACTTAATGGAATGTCAACTCAAATGTAATCTGGGTTAATGTAAAGAAGGGAGTAAAACTGCTGAATTTATTACACAGTTGACAGACAATTATAAACTGTCTTACTTTGTAAATTTTCTTTATTAGCTGTCAAAAATACAGGTAATAGCATTGCAATACATCCATGAATGCAGTGAGTGAAAGTCAAAAACGGATACTCTGTCCCATTCTACTCTTGACAAGTGCTGGCCTTGAGAACCTATACAGCTGTCAGCGGCTTGAGTTTAGATGCCACTAATCCACAACAAAACTCTTCTGGAAAATGTAAGTATTGAATGGGGATACTTCTTGCTTGCATTTCAAGAGTAATAACTAATTCCTAAGGGATGTTGCTTAAAAGCCTTCAAAGATTTTTTCCCTTAGGAAAGAAGTTTCACTCAGCAGTCAATATAAGGTATTACATGACTGTGCTGAAAAGGTAATCAGTATTTAACCTAAAAGAACAGTATATTTGAACTCAAGATATAAACCATAGTACCAAATTCAATACTTACCAAGACTTAAGAGAATTTTTGTTTTTTTCAGTACTAATATGGCACTAAAAGGGATACTGATGAAAGAAGACTCTGCTGTTGAAAGCCAAAGTGACACCCACAATTATTTTACTAATTGAAAATGAACACTTGTCAAGTAGCTTTAGAAAAGAAAAACTTCACTCAGACTTCTTCAAGATTTGACCTCTGCATAAGTAAAAGCATTTTTCACTGTAGCCCACTAAAAGTGATTAACGGCGCCAGCCAAGGCCAGCAAATATTTCAAACTTTCTCCCAATCACATGCCCGGAGGACAGTTAAATGAACGTTAAAATGGCTACAAACAGCTCAATAACGGCATCGACTCCTGCCAATTAGAAATAATTAGGCAGTCATTTTGGTGGCAAGTCTTTTTAAGTGCATGCATAATGATGCAATGATGCTTATTAGCCAACTCACATAAGCATGCTCAAACAGCCTGAAATAATTATGTGTATTAGTAAAGCCCCGCACATCTCTGTACTTCACCTTAATGCATTTAAAAATCCACTTCATTACCGACAGTAATTAATCCTTCATTAATTGCAGGAAAAACCCAGTTTACCATGCTTCGTTTCTAATTATCATCTTATAAATAGTTATCGTTCTAATTAATGTGTTCATTATGATGAATATCTTTCTCAAAGCCGTGCTTGGAGCAAAGGTTCATTTTTACTCTTAGAAGTCTAACTAGCCATAAGGTGAGGCCATTTTGGTTGTATTTGCTTTCATTTTACTACATTCAACCTTCTAATTGGCATTTAAAATCCAATTTGGGAGAACTTCAAGCTTAAATTGAAAAAAAAACTGACAGCAAAATTCATTCAACTCCCAGTATAGCTGTTCAAATAAAGAATGCAACTTTTAACTTGTAGAATTGTAAACATGTTTTTCTGATTATTCCTCTTCCCGCACCCCAACAATATCCATTCCCCAACAAACATTTCAAAAATTCTGCAATCATAATGTTAATCCTCAACAGTTTTGTTTACATCAAAAATGTTTTTAAATGGTGGTTCTCACTGTGAACTGGGCAATGTAGAATGGATGTACGACAATAAAACAAAATATACAGTAGATTTTTCTTTAAAAATCAGCACCAGCCATTACTTCATATAAGTACTGAAATTGATTTTAAAAAATCAAAGTTTATTTGTATAAAACAAAGCTAACAATTCTTCCAGATATTATACAGCATTTACAAAAATATATCTACAAGTTTGGATTGAATCTTTTCAGGTGTGAAAAATCTACTATACATGCAGAATGTCATAACAGGATACTATTAAGCATAATAAATAATACAACCTACTATTCTATTAAATTGTTTGCACTATGACATTTTGAGTTACTGGTCATGTATCCCTTCAAATCTATCTCTTGCTCATTGACAAAAACTATCAAACAGGTTGCCTTCACCTTTAATTGCTAAGTAAAATGTTACCTTAACAAAAGAATTGTCTCACAGAACAAAAGAATTGTCACACAGGCTCTGCAATTGATACAAATATGGCCCATAAAAGTACTTACAATCCCTGAGAACAGTAAGCTAAATGCAATAATGGATTATTGAACATCAATTTTTCTCTCAATTCTGAAGTAAATTAATGAAAAATTGCAAAAACATGCTTAGATGAAATAAAATGTGTATTTATCATTGAGGTACACTCCTGCTAAGAGTTCAAATACTGACTTGGCTAGATGACAGCAATTCTGTAGAATGCTGTGGACAGCTCTGCCTAACAGCCAAGGCATACTGGTGTTTTTTGCCATCCCTAGCCAACTTTTGAGGTGGAATTATTAGTTTAAAACCTTACAGAACACATATTTGTTAATATTTGGGAGTGGGAAGGACACCAAAGGGAAAAGGATTGAGCAAACAGCAGAAGGGAGGGCACTCCCCTACAGCACCTACCACACCAGAGACTGCAGCAGCAGCAGCTTCTCCTGAACCCCCTGGGGACCTGACAGACTCACAGGAATTGGCTGCGGCGATAGAGAGACTTACCTTGAAAGCTGGGGCTGCGATTGAGGAGATCCATGGGGAGATTCGTGCCCAGGTCCAATCTATCACATCCAGGCTGCAGACGCACAAGCAGGAGATCCAGGGCCTCAGGGAGCGGCTGGAGGGTCGAACTAAAGCTTCGGAAGCTGCGATGGAGTCCTCATCCAGTCGGATCCAGGTGCTAGAGCGAGAGGTGCAGGTTTTGCGAGACCATATCAATGACCTCGAAAATCGAGGTCGGAGGATAAATGTCTGAATTGTCAGGCTCTCTGAAGGTGAGCAGCCAGTTTTTGAAAGCTGGCTGCCAAAGTTTTTGGGCCTTCACATCAAGTCCAGCAGGCTGCATATTGAAAGGGCTAATCGGGTTACAGTGCACAGGTCAGGTCAGGGCTGGTGCAGCACCACCAACCAGCCCTAGTGCACATCCTATCATATAAGGACCAGCAAAAAGTAATAGAAGCTTCCAGATCCCTTGGAAAAGATCCACAGGCACTGCCTCACAAGGGGTCAAAAATCATGTTTTTCCAGGATTTCTCGGCAGTTTTAATTCGAAAGAGGAAGTCCGTCGATGAAGTTAAAAAGAGGCATCCAGTACTCCATGAGGTACCCCGCAGTGCTCCGTTTCAGCCACGAGGACTCAGTGGATGAAGCTAAAAGCTTTGTAGACACTTTAAAATAGACAGACTAGCCTGAAGAATACGGTTAATGTTTGTTCTCTTTTCCTTCTTTCCATGTTTTCCTTTTTTTTAATTCCTTTCTTTCTCCCTAAAAAATTTCTTTTTTGGAAGGGGGGAGAAGAAACTTGGAATAAGTTGTTCCTATTTTCTTTAATAACTGGATTTTCTGATAGGAAACTTTGTGGATGTTCTTTGTTGTCTCCCCCTTTTTTTGTTTGTTCTGTTTCTCTTTTAGTCACAAGTAGGGGTGACATGATCCCAGGGATGGGTGGAGTGCTCAGCCCGACTTTGTCTTTTTTCAATTGATTTAAGGATCATCTTTTTTTTTCTGACTTAAGGCTGGGGCACAGTCTGGGTTTGAAGGAGCTGTGAAGGAGGGGATGGGTAGAGTGAGTGCCCCCTATGGGCAGGGGGAAGAGTCTTCCATTCAAGGTTTTATAGTTGGTTTTCTTGGTAGTTTTTTGGTAGTAATTGTTGTTTATAGTTATGATAGAGTAGTTTTTGTATATATAGTTCTTCAACTCTATGAGTCTTTATTTACTGCTTTGTAAGCAGGGTTCTCCCTCCCAGGGGTTCAAGGGTCTCTGAAAGGGATGTGGCTAAGTGTCTTATTAAATGGTACACCAAGAACATCAAGGGAAGTCATTTGCCTGTTAAAAGGAAAAAAGTGCTTTCTAGCCTTAAGAGGGAAAGGGTTGATATCGCTTTGTTGCAGGAAACCCATCTTGATGATGGGGAACACCTGAAATTACAACAGGGGGGGTTATGACCAGGTATTCTCTTCATCCTTTACTACTAAAAGTAGAGGAGTGGTGGTACTTATCCAGAAAAATCTTCTGTTCACATTATTAAAGCAGGTGAAAGATAAGCAGGGATGGTTTCTGATACATGGGGAGGAATCTCGCATTTTAAATGTCTCCTGTCCTCCGGCGCATCCCCTCAAATTTTTGATTAGTGCTTTCTCTCAGCTGATTGCGTTTGGAACACAGCACATTATTATAGGGCAATGTTAATTGTCTTTTGGATCCAGCAGTGGACAGGATTCCTTGTGGGCCCCCAATTATTTCTTCGCAGGCTAAGCAGGTGGTTGATTTATGCGAGGAGTTGGGACTGGTGGATATTTGGAAATGTCTTCACCCTACCAGCAGGGACTTTACCTTTTTAATCAAACCCACATAAATGTCACACGAGAATTGATCTCTTTCTGGCTCCCTCAGCCCTTCTGGATTCAATTATAGGTTGTAAAATTGGGAGTATAGCTATCTCTGATCATGTGGCAGTATATTTGGAGGTTAAGGCCAAGAGTGAAGGACTAGGTTTGCGGCACTGGCATTTGGACCCTTTTCTCCTTAAGGATTCCAAATTTGTGGAATAGATTTTGAAGGAGTTTCAGGAATTCTTGACTATCAACTGTTCTAGATTGTATTGTTTTTGGGTTTTTTTTTGCTTTTTTTTGATCTATTAGTTATTTACTTATTTATTGGTGTTGCTTTGCACAGTGTAAGGGTTTGTTATGTATTATAGGGTAGGTTAGTAGTAGTTGTATTGTAATTTGTGTTTTGTTTTCTTTTTATTATACTGATATTTGTTATTGATTGTACTTTTCAATAATTTTATATGTTTGTAAAGTTAAAAAACATTTGCTAATAAATATATTTACAAAAAAGTTCAAATACTGGAATATCTTTCAACTCTTAAAGACATTTATAATCTAAGTGTAGCTCTAATATTGTTATGACACTTAAAAAAGTTACTTCACTCGATTGTATATTTATGAATTAAACTCTTTCAAGATGACAATGTTCAATTAATGGTCTGTCCACCTTTCGTGATAATGTGGTTCAATTTTTTATTTATCCATAGAACAAGAATCTTTTCTTTAAACAAAAAGGTACATTCTCATAACAATTCTCCATTTGGGGTGCATTTACTGTTGGTTTAAGTCACACTGACACTGAACCTGTCACGTAAATCAAGTATTAAGGTCAAAAATGCCAACCAAACACGAGAGTGAATCACCCTTCTCCAAGCAATGCCCTGATTCAGTCAATATTTGCCTTCCATGTGCAATATCACTTTGAAGCAAACTTCTTTATCCAGCAGTAAATGTATGAACCTGGGGGCACTCAGTTTTAATCACAACATTTACCTATTCAGCCATCAAATGTGCACAACACCTAAGGTATAAATTTACATATTTGGATTGAGGTAAAGGTAATTGATTCAACTACCATCTATAACATTCAAACTTTGTATTACCATTCTTAGACACATCATGTGTGCAGATAGGGTCAATTGGCTAGACAATCAGTTAGACAATCGTGGCTCCTGGTAAATCAACTGCAGATACAACAATTCTTCCCATGGGTTATGGGTAACGTGTTTCACTTTCCTACCAGAAAGGCAGTAGTGTTAATTTGTGATGAGTTAATAAAAGTTTTTATTTATTTGCCTTGTCAAAAAAAACCTCTTGAATCATCACTGCAAAATGAGGTCTATTTTGAGATGATGAGTTGATATTAAAAGACTCAAAAACAAGCTGATCAAACATATGATTAATTAAAGCATAAACTTCCAGGATTTAAGTTAAAAGGTGTACTTGTACCTTTTCTAATGAAGCTAAACTGAAGTATATATATAATTCTTCATAAGTAATATCTGATTGTACCACAACAAAGGAAGTAAATGGTTTAGATACCATATAGCAATTAGCCATAATAAGCAAATATGCAATACAATTTGAAGTGCAACCAATGGAGGTTTGTCTTTTAATTCTAAGTAATATGCAAATTAGACTAAAAATTATTGAATAATGAAAATTGCAAATCAATGTCAGGGAACAGCAAGACCATTAACTGGAAGAGTTAATACATAACTATATATTATAGGACTTGATTTTTTTTGTTATCAATAATGGAGCATTAATTTACCTGTCTGACCAAAATTTCAATTACACTATAATCACTAGGATAGGTCCCAATTCAGCATTAATAGTAGAACTGCCAGCAAGATAGTTCCACTCTAAAACTAAGAACATGATAAATCGGAGCAAGGTTAACTCTTCCAGCACCTCAAACCTCCCCTTTTGTTCAACAAGAACATGGCTACTCTGACCCAAGCTTCAACTCTTTTGTGCCAGCTCAGCATAGGATATTTTAAAAATCTACCTCTTCCAAATACTTTGTGACCCAACTTCTACAACGCGCTGGGGTAGAGAATTCCATACATTCGCTCCCCTCTGGGAGAAGAAATCCTTTGTTTCTCAGGTAGAACGCTAAACGCCAGCTCACAGACACCTCCTCCTATTGCCCCCTTGACCATGACCCCATCCCCACCACTAAACCATCATCGCCCAGACCATCCATAACCTCATCACCTCAGGGGATCTCCCATCCACCGCCTCCAATCTCATAGTCCTACAACCCCGCACCGCCCGTTTCTACCTCCTGCCCAAAATCCACAAACCTGACTGCCCCGGCCATTGTCTCAGCCTGCTCCTGCCCCACCGAACTCATGTCTGCATACCTCGACACGGTCCTGTCCCACTTAGTCCAAGAACTCCCCACCTACGTTCAGGACACCATCACGCCCTCCACCACCTCCATGATTTTCACTTCACCGGTCCCCAATGCCTTATCTTCACCATGGACATCCAGTCCCTGTACACCTCCATCCCCCATCACGAAGGACTCAAAGCCCTCCGCTTCTTCCTTTCCCGCCATACCAACCAGTACCCTTCCACTGACACCCTCCTTCGTCTGACTGAACTGGTCCTCACTCTGAACAACTTCTCTTTCCAATCCTCCCACTTCCTCCAAACCAAATGAGTAGCCATAGGCTCGCGAATGGGCCCCAGCTATGCCTGCCTCTTCGTAGGACATGTGGAACAGTCCATTTTTCGCAGCTACACTGGCACCACCCCCCACCTTTTCCTCTGCTACATCGATGACTGTATTGGCGCTGCCTCGTGCTCCCATGAGGAGGTTGAACAGTTCATCCACTTTACCAATACCTTCCACCCCGACCTCAAATTTACCTGGACCGTCTCAGACTCCTCCCTCCCCTTCCTAGACCTCTCCATTTCTATCTCAGGTGACCGAATCAACACGGACATTTACTATAAACCAACCGACTCCCACAGCTACCTAGACTACACCTCCTCCCACCCTGCCCCCTGTAAAAACACCAGCCCATATTCCCAATTCCTTTGTCTCCGCCGCATCTGCTCCCAGGAGGACCAGTTCCAATACCGTACAACCCAGATGGCCTCCTTCTTCAAAGACCACAATTTCCCCCCAGATGTGATCGATGATGCTCTCCACCGCATCTCCTCCACTTCCCGCTCCTCTGCCCTTGAGCCCCGCCCCTCCAATCGCCACCAGGACAGAACCCCACTAGTCCTCACCTACCATCCCACCAACCTCCATCCACATCGTATCATCCGTCGTCATTTCCGTCACCTCCAAATTGACCCCACCACCAGGGATATATTTACCTCCCCTCCCATCAGTGTTCCGAAAAGACCACTCCCTCCGTGACTCCGTCAGGTCCACACTCCCCCACCATCCCAACCTCCACTCCGGGCACATTCCACTGCAACCATAAGAAATGCAAAACATGCGCCCAAACCTCCATATGCGCCACAAATTTACCTGCACCTCCACACACATCATTTACTGCATCTGCTGCACCCGATGTGGCCTCTTCTATATTGGGGAGAGGGGCTGCCTACTTGCGGAATGTTTCAGAGAACACCTCTGGGACAGCCGGACCAACCAACCCAACCATCCCGTGGCTCAACACTTCAACTCCCCCTCCCACTCCACCAAGGACATGCAGGTCCTTGGATTCCTCCATCGCCAGACCATAACAACACGACGGCTGGAGGAAGAGCGCCTGGGAACCCTCCAACCACAAGGGATGAACTCAGATTTCTCCAGTTTCCTCATTTCCCCTCCCCCCACTTGTCTCAGTCCCAACCTTCGAACTCAGCACCACCTTCCTACCTGCAATCTTCTTCCTGACCTCTCTGCCCCCACCCCCACTCCCGCCTATCACCCGCACCTTAACCTCCTTCCACCTATCGCATTTCCAACACCCCTCCCCCAAGTCCCTCCTCCCTACCTTTTATCTTAGCCTGCTTGGCACACTTTCCTCATTCCTGGAGAAGGGCTCATGCCCGAAACATCCATTCTCATGCTCCTTGAATGCTGCCTGACCTGCTGCGCTTTTCCAGCAACACATTTGCAGCAAAAGTGAAATACTACAGATACTGAAAAGTTGAAACACTCAGGTAGCACTTTGGAGAGAAACAGAATGTGTCAGATCAATGATCTTTCTTGTTATATACTTTTAAACATTTATGACCCATTAGATTGCTCCACATTGAGTTGGGAGGCCGAAACCTCTCCAGTTTTTCGCAGAAGTCAGACCCCAAAACTTTTGATCAGTCTTTGCACTTCCTCCAACCTTTGAATTTCTCCCACATTTCTCAGCAATCAGGACTGAACAGCATGCTGAGTCTGACCAAAACAATGTACAAATTGTTAATGGCTTTGCGGTCGAATATTTTGGTCATGTATGTCAACTTGCTATTGCCATTGTTGTTTGTTTACGTGTATTAGCAGTGTACCAGCTTTACTAGAATTCAGATTTTTTTCAACTTCATATTTAAATTTTTCAATACCCATTAAGTATTTTCGGTATCACCTTGTCCTGTACACAATAGTTTATATAAATTTGTATCACATTCCATTTATAATTGTTTGGCCCACTCATTGTGGTTTATTTGAGTTATCTTTCTCAATCTTTCAAGATTGGTATCTAGTTAAAAAATTCTTTTAAGTTTCAAAATCTAAGTTCTTGACATGAATTGGAAACAGAAAGCCCCCAACATTGAATCTTGGGGCTCCATATTCAGTACCTCCTCAGTGAGACATTACTTATCAAACAAGTACCCATTGGTTTTCTACCAAAAAAGAGAAAATGCCAGCAAGTCTGGCAGCATCTGTAAGGAGAGAAAAGAGCTGACGTTTCGAGTCTAACTGACCCTTTGCCCAAGCTTTTTCCCCCATTGTTTTCTACTCTTCCGGAAACTTCTGAAATCATACTTAAACTTGTTTGATTCAATGCAACCTTAAAGTCTAGTAATTCCAATGCAGCTACACCACTGGCATCTGCACAGCAATATGGAAATTGCCCAATTAAAACCCAAACGCAAAAAGCAAGACAAATTCAACACAGCCAGTTATTAATGTCAAAAAGTGTGGCGCTGAAAAAGCACAGCAGGTTAGGCAGTGTCCAAGGAGCAGCAGAGTTGACGTTTCGGGCATAAGCCCTTCATCACAAATGGTGGGGGAGTGTGCAAGGGAGCTGAGAGATAAATGGGAGGGGGTGGAGTTCAGGAGAAGGTAGCTTGGAAGGCGATAGGTAGATGAAGGTGGGGGAGTGATGGTGATAGGTCAGACCAGAGAGTGGAGCAGATAGGCGAGAAGGAATGTAGGACAGTCCAAGAGGGCGGTGCCAAGTTGGAGGGTTGGATCTGGGAGAATATTGGGGGGGGGGGGGGGGGGGAGATGAGGAAATTGGTGAAATCAACGTTAATGCCACATGGTTGGAGGGTCTCAAGGTTGGAAGGTCCCACAGCCAGTTATTATTCCCATCAATCTATGCTCAATCAGTACTTTTATGGAAGATGTCACCATAAGACCACAATAAGAGCATAAGACAGAGGAGCAGAAATTAGGCCATTCAGCCCATCGAGTCTGCTCCGCAAATTCAATCAGGGCTGATAGGTTTTTCAATCCCACTCTCCTTTTTCTCCCCATAACCTTTGATCCCCTTGACAATCAAGAAATTACCTATCACTGTTTTAAATATACTCAATGACCTGGCCTCCACAGTAATGCATTCCAAAGATTCACCACTCTCTCACTAAAGAAACTTCTCCTTACCTCCTTACTCTAAGGCTGTGCCGTCAGGTCCTTGTCTGCCCTGCCAATGAAATCATCTTCCCAACGTTCACTCTATCTCTGCCATTCAGTATTCTGAATGTTTCAATCAGATCCCCCTCATCCTTCTAAAATCCATTGAGCATAGTCCCAGAGTCCTCAAATGTTAAGCCTTTCATTCCTGGAATTGTTCTCATCAACCACCTCTGCACCTGCTCCAGGGCCAATAGGGCCAATACATCTTTCCTGAGGTAGGGGCACCAAAATTGCTCACAATGCTCGAAATGTAGTTTGATCAGAGCCTTATAAAGCCTCAGGAATACATCCCTGCTTTAATATTTTAATCTTCTCAAGATGACTGACAACATTGTATTAACTGTCTTAACTACTGATTCAACTTGCGAGTTTACCTTAAGAGAAACCTGGATTTAGACTCCCAAGTCACTTTGCACATCAGATTTCTGAATTTTCTCCTCATTTAGAAAATACTCCATGCCTCTCTTCTTCCTACCAAAGTGCATGACCTCACACTTTCCCTCATTGTATTTCATCTGCCATTTCTTTGCCCGCTTTCATAACCTGTCTAAATCTTTCTGCAGCCTTTCCACCTCCTCAATACTACCTGCCCCTTCACCCATCTTTGTATCATCTGCAAACCTAGCCAGAATGCCCTCAGTTCCTTCATCCACATCATTAGTGTATAAAGTGAAAAAACGTGCTTCTAACACTGACCCATACGGAACACCACTCGTCACCAGCTTCTATCCTGAGAAAAACCCTTTTAACCCCACTCTCTGTCTTCTGCCAGACAGCCAATCTTCTGTCCAAGTTAGTAACTGGCCTTCAACACCATAGGCTCTTATCTTACTCAGCAACCTCCTATGCAGTACCTTATCAAAGGCCTTCTCAAAGTCCAGATGGATAACATCCATTGGTTCTCTTTGGTCTAAGCAGCTCATTATCTCCTCAAAGAATTCTAACAGATTTGTCAGGCACAATCTCCCCTTGATGAAACCATGCTGATTTTGCCCTATTTTACTATGCACTTCTAAGTATTCAGAAATCTCATCCTTCACAATGGACTCCAAACTCTTACCAATGACCGAGGTCAGACTAATTGGTCTATAATTTCCTGTCTTTTGTCTTGCTGTCTTCTTAAACAGGAGGGTTAGATTAGCAATTTTCCAGTTCTCCCTGATATCAGTGTTACCTGAAAGATCACTACTAAAGCTTCCACTATCTTTTCAGCTATCTCCTTTAGAACTCTAGGGTACAGCCCATCTGGTCCAGGTAGTTTATCCACTTTCACACCTTTCAGTTTTTCTAGCATCATCTCCTTGGTGATGGCAACCGTACTCATCTCAGCACCCCCAACTCTCGAAATTTTGGGATATTACTCATGTCTTCCACCATGAAGACTGACGTAAAGTGTTTATTCAGTTCCTCAGGCATTCCTTTGTTCACCAGCACAATGTCCATTTTTGCCTATCTTTTGCCCTTTATATATCTAAAGAAACTTGTGCAATCTTTCCTAATATTACCAACCAGCTTACCCTCATATTTAATCTTCTCCCTCCTTATTTCTGTCCTGGTCAGCCATGGTTGGCTCATCCTCCCTTTAGAATGCTTCTTTTTCCTCAGGATGAATTTTTGCTGTGTCTCGAATTACTCCCAGAAACTCCTGCTGTTGATATTCCATTGTCTTTCCTGCTAGGCTCCTCTCCCAGTCAATTCTGGGCAACTACAGAGGCATGAGGCAACAGTTGACTTTATTCAACTGTAATACCATTACATCTGATTCCACCTTCACCTTCTCAAACTATGGAGAAAATTCTATCATTTTATGATCACTGCCTCCAAAGGGTTCCTGCACCTTAAACTCCCTTAATGAGTCTGCCTCTTTGTATAACACTAAATTCAGAATTGCCTGTTCCCTTGTGGGCTCCACCACGAGCTGCTCCAAAAAATAAAAGGCATCTCGAAGACAATCCACAAATTCCTTTTCCCAGTCCACCTGCATATTGAAATTCCTCCATGATCACTGTAAAAGGCCTTTCTTACACGCCTTTTCTATCTCTTGGTCTATCTTTTGACTACTGTTTGGAGGCCTGTTGACAACTCCCATTACAGTTTTGTTATATTTGCGGTTCCTCAACTCTGGCCATACAGATTCTACATCATCTGACCCTACTTTGTTTCATACTATTGATTTCATTTCATTTTTTACTAATAAGGCAACCCCATCTCCCCTTGCCCACCTGCCTGTGTTTGCAATTGGATGGATATCCTTGGATATTAAGTTCACTATTCCTGATCCCTTTGCAACCATGTCCCCGTAATACCCACCACATCATACCTGCACATTTCGATCTGTGCCACAAGCTCATTTACCTTGTTTTGTATACTATGTGCATTCAGACACAACACCTTCAGTCTTGTATTGACCGTCCCTCTTCTCATTGTTATCCATTTCACCAGTGTGTTTGAAGTTTGATTCCTAACCTTTTACAAACACTCTGTCCTGTTTTGTGTGCGAGACTTTAATAACTTCTCCTGAGTTCTCCTTTCTTTTCATTTTTTTCAATGCAGTTGAATCCACCCCCATAGATGTTAACCTGCAGCTTTGCTTCCCATTGGTCAATATACCTCATGGAATTTTACCCTTCCCTTGCCCCCACTTTCTAGTTTCAAGTCCTGTTAAGCATCTGTTTGCTTAGCAATAACTTGTTCACTGACACACAGTTTGGGTTTCGCCAGAGCCACTCAGCTCATGACCTCATTACAACTTTGGTTCAGATATTGCCAAAGGAGCTGAATTCCAGAGGTTAGGTGCGAATGACTGTCCTTGACATTAAGACAGCTTCGGATTCAGTATGCCATCAAGGAGCCTTACTAAAACTGGAGTCAATGGGAATCCGGGGTAAGATCTTCACTAGTTTTACCTTGAACAAAAGGTGATAGTTGTGGTTCCTGAAGGTCAATTATCTCAGCTGCAGGACCTCTCTACAAGACTTCATTAGGGTTGTGACCTTGGCCCAACAATCTTCAGCTGCCTCAGCAAAGACCTTTCCTCCGTAACAAGGTCAGAAGGAGCAATATTTGATGATGACTACACAAGGTTCAGCACCATTCATGACACCTCAGATATGCCATAATTAATTTAACACCACCTCAAAGAAATTAAGGCAGTTGCTTAGTTTGGATACTTCCCCTTTGAAGTCACAGTGACTACTGTTTACTTGGTTGATTTTGTACAGATAAGCGCAAAGTTGGTGCAAATGAAAATTGCATTATTTTACGGGAAACTGAAGTAAACCGAATGGGCCTACAGATGGTCATGGTTGTTTCAGTCTTATTTTCAATCCAGGTATAATGTTTAACTTTTTTTGATGCATTACTTTTCCTGCTGCATCCAATGACACCCTCGTGACAACTTACCTTGCAAATCAGGCATTTTATTGTTTTAACCTTTCAGCTTGACCAAATCACTTTTGTTGAAGTTTTAAATTTTGCCCAGTGTTCATCACTGGTTTCAAACTCACTTCCACCTTTTACTGTTTTTAACCTATTCACAGGGAGTCATCTTGCTATTGCAGTACATAAATATTTTTGCTGTTTGTCTCACCTCCACAGTTAAACTTTCTTCCCCTAGATTTAACTTAATTGATCATTCTTTAATTATTCTGCCACATTGTCTTGAATGAAACCAGTGAACCCACTTCATAATTCTTTCTGCAGGATGTATCAAGGTCAATTTTCTGACTTTTCACAATGGTGGTAAGACTGGTATGTAGCCCATTCTATAGGTTATTCTTAAGGTCTATTGCTTTCCTGGCCATTAGTCAAGAGATTGTGCACTTGAAAAATCTAAAATATCTCCCTGTCCTCAAAAATAACTGTATACTTGTCTTTCCTTCAATATTCCTCAGCTTATGCTCGATTAATTCTTCTTTCAAATCTATTAATCAACAATATGAATTGATCTTTGAATGATAGGAAAAAGTGTTCCCTAATTCAAGAAAGCATTTTTTTTCCAAAATATTGTCAAGAAAGATTTAATTTTCAAAGTATGTTATATAACTAAGCATATCTGTTTGAAATTCAGACTTCTAACCAAAAATGAGCTAAATGAAAATCACTTCATATCTAAACTCTGAGATGCGTCATTAATGCTGTCTAGTGTATATCAATATATATTCATATATGTCACAAAAGCACGATTAGCAAAGCTATTCATACATTAATAACTCAAAGTGGCAATCTCTTTAAAGAAAGGGTCTGAAGACAATTGCAATAGGTCAGTCCACTTCGCAAGACCAAACGAACTGCCACATTATATGTTGCAACCATGAAGAACCAGACATCAATCAATAGGTCAAAACAAAACAAGGGATTCAGCATATTGACACTTCATGTATCTTTTACATCCTTTTCAAAAGCTGCAAATGTTAAATGCTTTTATCCAAATGCTTAAACCAACATAGATAATTAAACTTATGCAGTAAATATTATTTTTAAAAACTGGTCCAAAAATGTAAATGAAGTAAATTCCTCTCCCTTTTATTTCTATCTAACCTGTTGTTATTTGTACTGCTATTAAACAAGTTATTATACATGTGCTAAAAATAAAAGTCACAACTTTTACAAGATATTAATGGATGTAAATTGCCTAAACTTAATGAACATTTACTATTGCCTAAGAGAAATCCTAGTTTACAAAATCTTTGATATTTGCTCTATTACGAAAGGCAATTCTTTGTAAAGTCTCATTGAATAATTTAAATTCCATTATATGAATACTGTTCATCAATATAAATACTGCACTGACACACATTTGTGAAAATTCAAGTTTAATATTCAATATTAAACACAAATGAGATTTAAAAAGTAACCAGTCAGTTTTAAGTGTGTCATGTGAAAATATGCAAAATACAAATTAAATCTATCAAGGCACTATGTTTCATATTCCTTGAACAAAAATGTTAGGAGTGATTCAGTTATTCACAAAAATTCCACATGAAAAGCGCTGCTAACAGCTTCTACTGCAGCTAAACATGCAATATCCCAATGATTACTATCCAAATTTTCTCTCAGCAATATTTTCATACCACTGCTATTATTCTCATTCCTCTGAATAATACCACACTCCAAGGCCATTTTCCCCTCATTTTCAATATCTTGCATCCTTATATCAAGATTCCTTTCTTCATATCCTGTCAGAATATCAATCACTACCTCCTGTCCACTCAATACAGTTTTGATTTATCAGCGGACGTCTTTCTGGACTCCATAACTCGACCCAAACCATTTTAATACGACAGTGACAAATAACACCCCATATCACATCAACCTGTTCCACTTAGTAAACTAAGAAACAGTAACTATGACATCCCTGCATAAGTATTACATTCTATTCCCCAGACTGATGTATATTAATGAGGACTTGCTACTTGAAACCCTTCTTCCACATCAGCATCTAATATGATCAAATTAGGAAATGGAATGATTTATTAAATTTTGGCATGCTGAAAGATTTCTCTACGCTATCATATAGGCAGTTACTATTGTTACTACCCAGAGACCAATACTTTTACGTATTTTTCCTTAATTTCTAAATCATATTTTAGGATTAAAAATATTATAGGTCAAAGATGACCAATCAACCTATTTTTAATTAGCGCATTTTTTTTTCCACTTAGAACACTGATTAGATTAATTTAGGCTTTTCATGTCATACACTTGAAAAACAAGGCCACCTTAAATTGATTACTAAATCATACTTGAATTGCATTTTACCAACACAAGTATTTTATAAAATGAAATTTGCTAACAAACATTAGAAATATTTTCCATTAATTCTGTAACTTAATCCACGTATTTCGAAAAGCAGCTTTGCAACACATCTCTGAGCAAGTGCGGCATAACACAGACTCATTTGGTCCTTAAAACCAAATATAGGACATTGGAAAAAGTTGGTTCAATAAAATTAAACACTTCACAGGCACAAGATACAAATATTAAATTTCAAACAAATTTACGTAAACACTTAATTTTCACCATCCTAATGATTATGATACAGGTAGTAGTATAAAAACAACCAGAGAACAGTGTCACTAAAATCTTTAAATCCGTGCAAGAAATTTTGTCTCTCGGTACACATGCTGGCAGTCTACTGCAGAAAAGCTACAAAGTAGATGATGTGACTGTAGTTATGTGTATATTCTATGCAACAGTGACTCCACCATGCACGCTAATACATGTGCATATGTTAACATCAATACCATGGCATCTTTTACACCCTGCAAATCTCAGGAGAATACTTAAACATACTTTATGAGAGCCTTTGCATTAGTATTTCCTGAACAAATACATACTGCCCTCTGATAACTGCTACTAACCAAAACTTCATTGCAAAATTGTCCTGTGTTTTTCCTTGTTAAATCAAGAAATTGTTTTGAATTCACACCTATATTGTGTTGCATACTTGTTGAGAAAACAATCAATTTTAAATATTCTGGCCAAAATATCTCACACATTTGTAAGTATACAAGCCACATAGATGTATAAACTTTAATCATCACATGAATTTACAATTCAGCTATCCCATCCCTTTCTGATGTGCAGCCAATTCTGTGACATCTAAATAAATTTCTCATCATTAAATTGAGTTGTTTGTAGTTCACTGGAACTTTAAATAGAACACTAAGAGAGGGTAAACTTGAGCAGGGCAATCTTTATTGTGGATCCTCTCAGCTCCACAGTCGTTTCGGCTGCCTCCCCTAGCAACGATTCCAAGTCACTTGACCCGGTGTCTTAAAAGAATCAAACCAACTGCATACATTTCTTTCAATACTCCCTTTAACAATATTTATTTAACGATTATAACAATTATACAAGCACAGTAACTGACAGATGTACATCATCAAGAACATTTACAAAAAAAAACAATACTTCTGTAGTCTACATTGACAGGATTACTCTCTTGGGGGATGGCGATTCCGAGAAGACTATCTCCTCTTCTCAGAAACCTTTCCAAGTTTAGTCTCCCAGGCTTCCAGCAACGCCTGCCACTTTGCAGAAACATCCCTCTCTGATTGGCCATTGTTGCCCTGTGACATTGCTGTTGTCATCTCTGAATATGCTCAACTCGCTCAGAAACACTTGACTTAGCTGACACCATTGGTCCCATTTGGACCAGCTCGGTATTCTGAAGGATGTCTCCCACTGGTGAGATGTGGCGACCACATGGTCTATATGTCTCCTCGAGTCTGTGCCGTATATGACAATGGTCCTGTCTGAGCTGTCACCATCACTGGGATCCATTTCACACAGATATAAAACTCTGGGCCAATATAGTCTCTCCCCTTTGAATTACTCTTGACCATGAGGTTCCTGCCCTTCTGACTATCTGTCCTTCTTGATTTCGCTCTAACACCTCTCTAGTCTCTTTAGGTCGCAGTAAGTCAAACATGGTTCTCAGGGAGGTGGTTGAACATTATGGACGCTGGCGAGCACTGGATCGTCGCATGGTGTGTTCCTATACATGCTAAGGAACTTGAGTCACCGTCCTAGCAAATCCTCCTCTTGTGAAGCCTTTAAGGCCTACTTCAAGGTCTGAACAAATCTCTTAACCATTTGTCATGGGGTGATATGGAGCCATTCTCACATGTCTGACTACATGATTTTCTCCTTGAACTCTTGCACCACAAACTATGGACCATTGTCACTCACAACTTGTTCAGAGTTCCTGAATGTGGCAAAATATTTCATTCTGTTGGTTTATCATTGCTTCTGCTGATAGTGACTTCATGATTACCACCTCAGGCCACTTGGAGTAGGCATTCACGAATACTAGTAACACCCATTCCTCTACAAGTCCCATGAAATCAATATGAATCTGCTGTCATGGTGATTGAGGCTATTCTTATGAGTAAAGCAGTGACAAAAGCGATTGCATGATCCTGCTTTCTCCTCAATCTGGAAATTCACTTTCAACCACCAGAAGTAGCTCCTAGCTATTTCTTTCATTCACACCAAGTTGGGGTGCCCTTGGTGCACTTGTTCCAGCACCTTTCCTTTAAATGGCGGAAGGATAACAACTCTCATTCCCCATTTTAAACATTCATTGATAATGACAACACCCACCTCCTGGACAGAGAAGGGCATAATTCTGACTAGTTTCTATGACAAGTCTTTCCTTTCAGGTCTAAGTCCACCACTCGGCTCAAGACCAGGTCATTCATGGTCATGTTCCGCACCTGACTTACTAACATCAGTACCGTGTTCTCTTGGGAAAAGTAATAATTTTCAGAATCCAGTTGGAGTATTTTCCAAGACTGGTAAACTTCACAAAGGATCTGCACTGCCGTTCTTCTCCAACTGTCAGTATCTAAACTCATTTGAGAAGGCTTGACAGAGTCAGTGCCCATCTCTGAAAATGTGCTGCCACCGTTGATGGTATTTCCATCCATGAACCAGAAATGGGAGTGGCCCATGGTCTGTCAGCAGCACAAAGTGCCTGCTGAAAAGGAAATGGAGAACTTAATACTAAACATAATGTCCAATTCTTGCTTTTCCACTTGGGCATACTTCTCCTCCGTCTTTGTGAGTTACCTTGGGCCTTTTCTCTCAGTTTGGCAAGAGGTACATCAGGACAGCACCAACTTCCAGAAGGCCAAGGAGTGGCTACTTCAGGTCAAAATGAGTCACAACTTCTGACTTTTTTAGAATTTGTTATACCGCTCGGTAAGCCTCCTTACATTCCTGGATCCAATCTGACTTTTCCCAGCAACGTTGAAAGGGTTTATGTATGGCTGCCAGATCAGACATAAACTAGCATTTTTCCCTTTTTTATTGTAGGTAATGTTCCTGCCTCACCACGCCATACGTTTTTAAGACAGGAACACCTGGAATGGCCCATTCACTGGTAGTTACTGGTTCACCAGATGTTGTAATTTTACCTCCGCTTTAAGCAAGATGGCATACATGTCTGGACTTGCCTTCAGACTTGGTGGACAAGTTTCCCACTTCAAACAAAGTTTAATTTCTGCTCCTTTCATTTCTCGCCATGAACACATTTTTATACCTGTCCAAAATCTCTTGCAAACTTGCTTTTGAGTCTGCCAGCTGATTAATCACAACCCAATTTAACTTTAATATAACTGGGAGCATCCAAATAATGCAGGGTCACCACCATTCACTGCATACAGAGGTACTGGTCCCAGCTGTACTTTTACCAATACACAACCCTTCAATGGTACCACTTGTTCAATGTATGTCCATATTGTAATCTTGGCACGCTTCAATGACTATATCTTTAACTTTTCCCTATATTTTGTTGGAAATCAGAGGGACCACTGCACCCCTATCCACTTCCATTTTTCACCGCAAATTTGGGGAAGAACCCAGAAACAATCCGCTTCATCCCATGCCGACATGATGTTTAACTGAAACTCTGCTGGCTCTGGGCCTTCTGCTTCTCCCTCCGACCCAACTGACTCCCTGCCTGGCAGCAAGTACCTTACGCCTGGTCTCTGAGCGGTCTCCTTTAGGCACTCCTTCTCTTGTTTGAGTTGTACCTGGTAATTCTGGGCAAAATGGCCCACTTCGCATAGACCTGTGGTACAGGGGTTTTTGAGTTGAACATGTCACTTCCTTGTGGCACTCTTGCTACATCAATGGCATTCTACAGTTGGTACTGCACGCTGCTGAGTATCCGCTATTTTATACACCTGGGCGTCATCACTCAACTATGTTGAGTTACTAGTGGCCAGCTCCATCAAGGTAGCAATTTTGAAAACTGCCTTGAAATCCAGGCCTCTCCTCATTAGTAGCTTTTGTGGAATGGCTTCATGTTGGGGGTCACATTAACCAAACAATCCTACGAGGCATCTTGGAGGAACACTCTGAATTTGCAATGTTCTACTAACCTTTTTCAGGCGATCACAAACTGAGCAATGGACTCTCCTTCATGTTGTACCCATTCATAAAATCAGAAACTTGCTGCAATCATCAGTGGCTTTGATGCAAAATAACTTCCCAACACTTCATATTGTTTTTGATATGTCTTCTCCACAGATTTCTCTAGTTGCATCAGACTCCTTAGAATCACGGAAGTCTTACATCCAATGGTGCTCAAGAAATTGGTACTATCATGTCTTCAGTCACTTTGTTCACCTTTAAGTACGCATTACAACAGTTGGTATACAAAATCCAACTTTTTGTCTATTCATCAAATGGTGCCATTGTTCTAAACTGGTCTGAAATGTTATCATCTGCTAACAATTTGCTCTAAACAATATGTTAGTCGAACAGTTTTAAATTCCCTATTCTAACTGAAGTTCAGTTAGCCATACTTGCAAAGCTACATTTGCTCCCAGTACAACAAATCCCCAATTTTAAAATCTTTATCCCCATATTCAGATTTTGTACCTTTCTATCTCTTATCTTCTCTTGCTCTACAAACCACCAGGAAATCTGTGTGTATCTGACTTTGGTCTCTTCTACACTCCATACTTTCTTCACAGACCTTTGTAGAGTTTTCAGACGTTGAAGCCCTAAGCTCAGGTTCCCTCCCGAAACCTTTACAGCATTCCACATCACTTCCTTGAGTGCAGCGCTTAAACTCGACCTCTGTGACTTTTGTCCTGGTTTCTCTCTGTCAATTTTTGACTGATTATATTTCTGTGAAGCACCTGGAGACATTTCACAACATTAACAGGCCAATATAAATCCAGTTAGTTGTTCTATTACTCAGTCACAACAGTCACAATTTGTCAGATTTTAAACTGGTTGTTTTTAAATAAGGCTGCATATTGACTATGCATAATATAGACCGCCAGTAGCAAGAAAACAGAACAGCAACAGAATGTTGTTGCTGCATCTCGCCACGCATCAAGTTGTCAATGGAAATTAAGCCATCAACTTAAAAAAAGTGCCATGCAGAGATGAGAAGTAACTTAGTGATAGAAACAATGTGAATAAAGATAACACTTTCTGGGTATATGCCAACAGCAAGTTACACAGAGACATCAGAAAGATCGATTTTCCATGGCCCTGTCTTTGTCGTTCAAGACTCACATCAATAGATTTTAATCCATCAGAGAATTAAGGGATAATAGATGCAGAGAGGAAAGTGAAGTTGAATCAGAAGATCAGCCATAGTCATATTAATATAATCATATTAAATGGGGGAGCAGGCTGAAGGCACTAAATGGTCTCCTGTAGTTTCTTTTCTCATGTTACTAGCACAAGATCCCCCTTGTTCTCAATTTCAAAACCACAAGCATCCCCACTTTGAAAATCTTCGATCATTTGTTCTACCAACAAGGTAGCCTCATTACTAAATACATTTCACTCCAATTTCGCAAGTAACGATTCCTTTCAGGACATGCTGTCTCTTCTTTTGTTACATCTGACATCCTACAATGCTTCAAGCATTCTTTCAATGGTACATTGCAAGTGGTTTCTAATTCTTGCAATCCAGTTTACTTCAAAAGCTACTCACAATGTTGCCTTCTCAACAGGAATGAGCATTTTGATCCCAGCATGCATAATACCAAACCATTTCAATTCTCCCTCCCACTTCCAATCTGGTCTTCCTTCCGGCAGATTTCCACATTGTTCCAGTCAAACTTAACTTAGAATTAATCTAGACCAAACACTTCAAAACATATCAAGGAGATAGCCTAGTTCCTAACTTTAATCTTATTTAGAAATAAGCATAAAGCATGACATTCAGATGTAATTTAATTGGTCAAACTACTTGTCATGATTTGGAGATGCCGGTGTTGGACTGGGGTGTACAAAGTTGGACAACCACCTGATGAAGGAGCGCCGCTCCGAAAGCCAATGCTTCCAATTAAACCTGTTGGACTATAACCTGGTGTTGTGTGATTTTTAACTCCAAACTACTAGGTTTTACACAAAACACAGTTGTTCTTGTATTATACTTGAAATACAAACAAAAAAAGTCAAAACATGGCGTAACTTTATTGAAATAGTTAAAGTAATATATTGTTTAACTACAACTCAACTGTTCCAATATAGTAGCACTCAATAAACACTCCCTTGGCAGAGGCAAATTCAGCAAATCAGATCTCCCTCACAACCTGTCTCCTCGAGTCCAGGAGAACATACTAAAAGAATGAACTGTGCAGCAGATAGAGAACTCAAGATTTTGCAGCAGCAGCAGAAAGACAGAGCTGTGTCAAGCAGCTTCAACTACAAAACCTCAACTTTACTAACTGAAAGCAAAGTGGGCCTGACTCCACCCACTCATATGTCTTTTGTCTAATTTTTTTAAAACTCAGTTATTTAGTTTGCTTTCCATGGAGTGGACATCTTTGCACCAGGTTTAAAGAAACAGGACAGAACAAAAGCCTCTTTAAAGGCACATATCATCACACCTCCCCTTTTAAAAGAAATGAACCATTATACAGTCATAGAGAAGTACAGCATGGAAACACACCCTCAGTCCAACTTGTCTATGCTGACCAGATATCCTAAACTAACCTAGTCCCATTTGCCAGTGCTTGGCCCATATCCCTGTAACCCTTTCCTATTCATATACCCATCCAAATGCCTTTTTAAATGTTGCAATTGTACCACCCTCCACTATTTTCTCTGGCACCTCATTCCATACATGCACCACTATCTGCATGAAAACATTGTCCCTTAGATCCCTTTTAAATTTTTTCCCTCTCGCCATAAATCTATGTCTTCTGGTTCTGAACTCCCTCACACCAGGAAAAAGATCTTGTTGATTTACCCTATCAATGCCCCTCACGATTTTATAAACCTCTAAGGTCACCCCTCAGCCTCCAACACTCCAGAGAAAACAGCCCCAGCCTACTCAACCTCTCTTTATAGCTCAAAACATCCAACCCTGACATTATATAAAGATGGCTTTATTTGCAAAGAACTTACTCTCACATTATTAGTATACTACATTACATATATTACATCAAACCTATCCATGCAAACATTCAATACTACATTCCATATCAATCCATTCCTTCTGCCACCCAACACCTCAGTCTTCCATCAAAATCGTGACAATGCATCAGAAATTACGTTTTCTCACCCTGCCATATGTATCATTATCAAATTGAATGGTGGAAACAATACACGCCATCTAAACAGTCTGGTGTTTCTTAAATTTCTCCAAAAATGTTACTTGGTTATGATAAGTATGTACAATTGTTTCTGATCCATTATTGGCATCACAAATGTAAAAATGTTGCTGCTAACACCAAAGTCAAGGTCTCTTTCTCAATGGTGGAGTATTTCTTTCACTGAATATTCGACCTGCAGGAGAAATACCTAACAGATCTTTCTCATTGAACCTAGGCAATGCCTGGACAAAGTTAAATAGACATCCACCAAACCTTTGGCTACCATAGATTGGCTCTTCATCACTGCCCTCATCACTACACTTACCTTTTGTTCTACCACCAATATTTTTAGTCAACTTTCATTTTTCAGTTCCAACTTCTGAAGTTCAAAAGTTCTCTCTTTATCCCTTTCTTTTACTAGGGTTATTCTTTTTTCTCCTTTTTATTCTGCTTTCAATTGCAACTCAAAACTGTTTTTTATTTGTAATTGAATTTTAGCCATTTCCAATTATTCTGATTGCATTTCTGTTGATTGTAAATGCTGAGCTATTGCTGCAATTATCTCTCCTTTCCTCATGGGCACAGGCAACCTCAACTTCAGCATGTCCACCTATTCCGAAAGCTTTACCTTATTCACCTTCTATACACCACCACAAGTGACTTCGTCAACACCCAGTAAATTCTTCGCCACCGGTGGGCCATTATTACACAAGGCACAGCCTATTTAAACCAACCAAATGCAACACCCACAAAGAGAACACCAACACACACCACTCAATGTCTTTGAGTCCAATAATCCCAAATCCAATCAGGAATTAGAGATTTTGATCCCAACCAAATACACTTATTTGTTATGGACCAGACAAACCCCCCTCAAAACTAGCCTCGATCCTAACATCTCTCTTATTTAGAGGCAAATGTAAGGCGCTGCATCCCAGATGCAATTTGATTGGTTAAACTACCAGGCTTTAAGCTAAACACACTTTATTCTTACACCACAGTTAGAATACCAAAGAAAAAAGAATTGACCTAACTTTAAGTCTACTGAAATATTTTAAATTATTTACTATGTAACTACTACTTATCAATTGTTCCAATATAGCAGCATTCCATAAGCACAGCCTTGGCATAGGCAAATTCAGCAAAACAGATTTCCCTCACATGCTGCTATCTCCTCCTGTCCAGGAGAGCAACATACTGAAAGAATGAATCTCACAGCAGAGAGAGAACTCAAGCTTTTGCAGCAGCAGAGAGACAGCAGTATCAAGCAGCTTCAACTCCAAAACCCCAACTTCAACAACTGAAAGCCAAACTAAAACCCTGGGAGTGTGAGAGTCGGACTCCATCCACTCAGGTTTAAAGTCATAGAGTCATAGAGATATACAGCATGGAAACAGACCCTTTGGTCCAACCTGTCCATGCCGACCAGATATCCCAACCCAATCTAGTCCCACCTGCCAGCACCCAGCCCATATCCCTCCAAACCCTTCCTATTCATATACCCAACCAAATGCCTCTTAAATGTTGTAATTGTACCAGCATCCACTACATCCTCTGGCAGCTCATTCCATACACGTACCACCCTCTGCGTGAAAAAGTTGCCCCTTAGTTATCTTTTATATCTTTCCCCTCTCACCCTAAACCTATGCCCTCTAGTTCTGGACTCCCCGACCCCAGGGAAAAGACTTTGCCTATTTATCCTATTCATGCCCCTCATGATTTTGTAAACCTCTATAAGGTCACCCCTCAGCCTCCGACGCTCCAGGGAAAATAGCCCCAGCCTGTTCAGCCTCTCCCTATAGCTCAAATCCTCCAACCCTGTCAATAGCCTTGTAAATCTCTTCTGAACCCTTTCAAGTTTCATAACATCTTTCCAATAGGAAGGAGACCAGAATTGCACGCAATATTCCAGCAGTGGCCTAACCAATGTCCTGTATTTGTTTTGTCTAAGTTTTCAAAAAGCCAAAGTTATTTACTCTGTTTTCCATGGAGCAGACACCTTGTCACCAGGTTCATAACATCCCTCTTCAAGGGAAAATAACAGAGAAAACGCTTCTTAAAAGCACATATCATTGGAGGTTCTTCTAGGGACTCTGGTCTGAACTGTAATGTAGCAAACTTTTCAAACTTTTTTGTCTGTGCTTGCCACCTCCTTTCACTTCAATCTTGAGATGACTTAATGGGATATTTTTCTTGTGCTTGCCACATTTACACTTAACAATCTTCTTACTCAACGGTTTTTGAGGGTTTTTCCACTGCCTCATTCAGGCAATTTTTTAAATCGACAGTTTTTAAACTGTTTGTAGTTTTTCATGTGAGTTTGGCTATAGGTCACTAAATTTGAAAAATTCTAACTTGCACCTGTTGCTCCCTTCATCAAAACCCAGCCCATAATGAGGATTGCTAACACAACATTTCAAGTTTTGATGAAAATTCTTGATAACATTTGAGTTTTTATTTCAAATTTCCAGCTATTAATTTTAAGATTTTTTTAAAAAACCTGTGTGAAAGAAATTTAGATAATCTCAGTTCAGTTCCATAAGAGTACAGGCTCAGTAGGAAAACCAGTTCTTCATTAATTTTCATCACATTAATAAGTATTCAAAGAGGATCAATTTGACAATATTCCTCTAATTAAAAACTTTAAAGTAAAGTAGAATGTGAATGCATCTCTCTTTACATTAGCCAGAAAGACCAGTAAGCTGTACAGTTTGATTGCCAGTTAGTGCCTAAATTGACAGTTCCAAACAGAACAGCAACTAGTGTTGCGTGACTGATTTCACTGTTCTCTGAGAAAGAGTGGGTAAAACAGCAACCAATGTTGCCACAAAATAGGGCTGTGTGGATAGCTCAGCTCCCGTAAAATTAAAATTTATTTAATCAGACTCTGTTACTGAAGGTGGAAACCTTAATATAGTTGCTGTAATGCCTTGGTGAAGAGACATGGACATGCATCCCACTTCTGGTTTGTTTCTAACCTTAGTTTTTCAGGTCTAAAATTCCAATTTCATTTGAGGACTAGAATCAGTATTACCACATCAATCAGGAACCAAGCTTTTTCATAATATTAAAGACAGGAGCTTTACTCTAAGATCAGTATTTTTATTGAATGCTTGCTCTGAACGTATACCCTCAGACTCCATGTGTTCCCCCAGACGTGCATATAAGCTACAATTGTTCAATTTTTCTTTGTCTTGTTTTCCTCTGCTCGCCCCATCCAACTATGAAGACCTTCCAACATCTTCTGTTCCAGCACTCTACCCTAATGGACATTTCTTCATTGTAACTGCTTATCTCTGCCATTGGCTCAAAACAAGTTAAATGCTTCCTTGATAGTTCTTCCTTTTCCTACAACCCCATGGCATCACCCAACAGTGGCTTACAGAGAAGCAATGCAAATATCCAATCCTCAATGCACGCAGTCCATTGTATGGTGTCCATTCAAAGGGAATGGATACAAAAATAGGGATATTTTACTAAAACTATGCAAGACACATTCAGACCACAGTTGGAATATTGCGAACAGTTTTGATCTCTTTATCTAAGGGAAGATGCAATGGCATTAGAGGAAATCCAGAGAAGGTTTAGTAGGTTGCTTCCAGGTATGGAGGGATTTTCTTCTGAGGACAGGTTGAGATTGTTGGGTATGTACTCATTGGAGTTTGGGAAAATGATAGGCAACCTTATTGAAACATACAAAATTGTTAAGAGGACTTGAGAGGATAGATAGTGATTGAATACAAAGATTACTTCAAAATCTAACTTTTCCAGTCGTCTCCAATCAAAACTGTTCTGCCCTTATCCAAAGATGTGCATGTCAGGTGAATTGGCCATGCTAAATTGCCCATAGTGTTATATGCATTAGTCAGAGGTAAATGTCAGGTAATAGAGTAGGGGACTAGGTCTATGTGGATTACCCTTCGGAGGATCGGTATGGACTTGTTGGGCCTGTTTCCTCCTTTAAAGTCTAATCTTATTGGCATGCTTAGCTGTTCCTTTACCTATGTTTATCATGCTTCTACTTTGTAAAAAATCCTACCATGCTTTCAACCACCTACACCAGCAAACAGATCCTTCATTTTGTTTTTGGAAATGAATTGTCAATTTGTTGAAATGCACTACAGCTGCACCCATGCAGTAACTTGAGGAAGTTGATTTGTAATTGCAATGCACAGATTGCTTTCTAGATGCTACACAGCCATGAGTCTTTGAAACTGAAGATTAACTGAAGATTGATGTTCTTTGCAATATAGAAATTATAATTTATCCATACCTTCTGTTCTTGCTTCTTGATCTAGACCGCCGTGATCTGTACGATTTCCCTCGATCCCGTGATCTGCTTCGCTTTTTTCGGACCTCATATGATGAACTGCTGCTAGACCGCCGTCTATGTCTGAAGATATAATATATACTAGTGCATATTACAATCTATAATTATGTAATCTCTGAAAGCCTTAGCTTAATTTAGATTTTAAAAAGGTCTTCAGTTAGAAACCATTGCAAGAATCAGTTCCACAGTTCATCATGTGCAAACCTCTGTGACAACTGATGGGATTCTATTTTGATAAGAACAAATGAATGGCATATTCTATTCAAAGGAAGTACTACAGATACTAGCCAATAATTCAATGGAAAAAACTAATAGCTTTGTTCTTTTCTTGGTATATATCAACACAAGGTCCAACTTGAACCAAAGCACTGACAATTCAAGGTACAAGCAAATTGAACATATTTGAATTTTAATCATTGATGATATAAGCGTCTTGCATATAGTAGTAGCCAGTTGTAATCATTTGTCCTGCATATCAAATCAGCACAGTATTTTCAGCACCACACTTTTCTTCCAACCATGACTTGCATTTTTAAGCGGATATTATGATTTCCAATCTTTGTCTTCGTGATATCTTTATCATGACCTTCATAATTTCAAGATGTGCTTTTGAACTGTTTCTGTATTCATTATTTAAATGTGCTACTGCAAATCTAAAAATTCTACATACTCAATATTATTTTACATACTCCTACTCACCAACTGCACTTTCTACGAGTTCTCAATTCTTTCCAACAATCCCTCAATCACATTTTTAATCTGATAGTGTCATTTTGTCAATTTCCAGCTATTATCATTTTTGAACTTGAAGTGATCATGTGCATCTACAGTTTCTTTTTCTTCTCGTTTCAGTCAGATTGTAGCCATCACTAAATGAACAAAGTTATCACAATCTCCTCAAAAAGAGACAATTTCATTTTACAGTTTTATTGCAAAATGGTTCATCTTGAATGTTTCTCTAAAGAGAACACCACCATAATGGAAGAAAATCTCAGATACTGGGCAATGAAATTCAAGTCATATCATAATTGATAAATTTGATTCTAAGCGCTATCTATTATGTTACTCTTCAACTCAATGCTTTCTCTTACCCATAGAATCTCCTTTGTTGAATTCAAAAAGATTCATGCAAGTGCAGCTTTGGAAACAAGCAAAACACAAGTGCAGCAGTACTTTTTAGATGGTGTAATTCTCAACTACCACTTTAGCATCAACAATTTACAGAATTATTTTGAAGTAAATAACTTGAAATGTACCAGAAGTTTCTGTTCAACTCATCTTTGACAACTTTAAAACTGGAAGAGCACATTATAGTCAGCGTGAGATTTCATAAACTTTCCCATATCAGCAGTTATGTTTTTTTGTCCAAAGATACACACTTACTGAATTTCACTTCAAAATGATACTCTGAACATGCTGAACTGCTAGAGATCTCCCAACTGTTATTTTCAATTCAAGAAGAAATTGTGGTTTCGAACCCTTTTTTTATTGTTTGAACTAAAATATATTTGTTACAGTGAACTAGCACTAAATTTCAATAGATAAAGAAATGGAATACGCAGAAATACCAATTTGTACATCTCACTTGACAAAACATCATCTAAGTTATCGGCTCTGCCTGACTTTCCCAAGTTTATGTTCAGCAAAAACAGGAAGTCACTTTTACTTGGATTTTTCAAACTTCAATCGAAGGAACAAAGATATCTCTGGTAGAGAGATGTATAAAATAAATGTCAACAGTGTTAAAATTATTCTAATCCTCAATTATTAACAACAGTGACACTGCCATAAGGAAAGTAAAAAACAAAAACAAGCTCCAAAGTTTCTCACTTACATGAATTTTCAGTGCTCCTATAGGAACTAAACTAGATCCATCCTACAATCAGTAGTCTCTATTCCTAACTAAACTGTAATTAAATCACTTCAGATCCAAACTCCATAATAACTCGCTACCCAATTGGTCAGAATAATCCTGGCTACTTGCTCTGTATCTGGCAATAACACTTTTTGTTTTCAAATATTTGATATGTCTTTTATCTTCAAAAGGCAAAACAAGACAAACAATGAACAATATTTGGTGGTGGCACATGAAAAGAACAAAGTTTGGCAAAACAAAGTATGGTAAGACAAGGAACTGAAAAATGCTTGGGAAAAAAGAGACAGCAAGATAAATTTTTCATTCGTACGTGTAAATCTAAAATGCAATGAGAACAAAACAAGTTGGGAAAAATGCTTTAAAGAAATCCCTTATTCAATTTGGATTGAATGTTAATTTCATATCTGTCAATCTTCAACATGGCTGTTTCTCTGGTATACTGGCTGATTTTGTCAATAACATCTTATAAAGACATCCAAACACAGAAATGCTGGAAAAACTCAGAGGGTCTGGCAGCATCTGTGGAAACAAAACCACCGTTAACATTTTGAATCAACTATGACTTCTTCATAACTTCATGACTCTTCTTTCTTAACGTTATGACACAATTGATAAGACCCACCTTCTGTCCTTGGATCGTGAATGGGAGCGGTGACGAGAGTGTGATCTTGTCCTTCTACTAGATTTTTTCCGCGTGAATGTTCTGCTATCTGAAGAACTGCTGGAAGTTGATTTCCTCCGGTGTTTCTTTTTACGACGACTTCTGATATCATCTTCACTATCTGAGGAGTGGCGCCCCATTTTCCAATGTCTTTCAAAACTGAGGAAGAAATAAAGATAAACAATCATTATTTGAGAAAGAACATTTTGAATGTGAGTCCATTCTAATGCATCAATTCCAATGAATTAGATCTAAGTTCTGCGATTCCACCACATTCAAATATCAATGGTAATGAACAATTAAGCAATAAACTAAAGGAAAAGGCTCCACAAACAATACAGAAAAATTGTCCAGACAGGTTCTGTCCACAAAAGGACGAACAAATCCAATCAGGCCAATTATTGCTCCATGAGTCTCATCTCGACATGAGCAAAGTGATGGAAAATGCCTTTGGTCAGGTAAAATCATTTGCTTACCGACATTCAGTTTGGGTTCTGCCAGGACAACTCAGTTCCAGACTTCAATGCAACCTTTGTCTAAACAAAGACAAGAGAGCTGAAATCAATGGTGAGATCAGAGTGACTGTCCATGACATCAAGGCAGTTTTTTTGACAGATTGTGGCAACAAATAGTTGTGATGATCCCATGTGATGGTCATAGTGAAACCTGACTTGGTAGACCTTAAGTTTTATTTTTGCAATTTGGTTACCATGGTGGTCAGTCACTGCGCATATTCACACAAGGCTGTAATTGCTTTCATAGATTTATTACATAAAAGAAGAAAAAAATTGTAGATAAAAATTTTTGGTCTTATCATAAACAGTTAAAAAGATCAATTCCCCAACAATATCCTTTGAAGTCACGATAGCCTGGTGAAGGATCATTGCTATCTTAAAGTTGTAAACATTGCCTTTCGGAAACATTTTGCATATTTACCATGCGATTCCCTCTGGCTCTCCTGAGATACACGGACAGGCTAATACAATTACTTTTCTATGACTTCAACTACTTTGAAGATACTAAAACAGTTCGAAACTTCTTTCCAACTCTGTTAGCCGAGAGGATACCTCTTCCTAACTGAACCTGCTTATGGCCCTGGGCCTTCCACTGTGAAATCAAATCAACTGTAGCCTGCAGTTATCTCATCAAGTAGCATGCTCAGTCACATGATTTTTTTGGAAACACTGACTTTAACTTACTGATCTTTCTTAAACAAAAATTCAACCTTCACAGCAGTGAAAACTAAAATCCCATTTACTTCAACTTCAGAATCCAAGTTCCCAAAATAATATTATGTATTTTCAGGAGATGCTTTTATAAAATTTAGTAAATGGGAATCAAATGCAAAACACTCATGGACTGGAAGCACGACCCACATAAAGAGAGAGAGAATTTTGGTTGCTAACTGTCATCAATTCCAGACCATTATTGCAGCAGCTCTTTAAGATCATGTTGTAGGCCCAAACATCTCAAGCCACATCATCAATTACCTTTACTCCAACTCAAGTCAGAAGTGGGGACGCTTGCCTGAAACGGAATACAGCATTCAGCAAGACCTAACCAATACACAGGCTTCATTGCTAACAGGCAAGTGGCATTTCTGTCATATAAATGCCAGGCAATCACATCTTCCTTCAGAGGGAAACTAACCATCTTCCTTGACATTCAATTGTATTAGTAGGTAAGTGCAGCACTGGAAAAGCACAGCAATGAAAACTAAATTCCCATTTACCTCAACTTCAGGATCCAAATTCCTAAAATAATAATATATATTTTCAAGAGATGTTTTAATAAAATTGAGTAAATGGGAATCAAACACTCATGGACTGGAAGCACAACCCACACGGAGAAACAGCATTTGGTTGCTAAAGGAATGAAGGGCTTATGCCCGAAATGTCGACACTCCTGCTCCTCAGATGCTGCCTGACATACTCTGCTTTTCCAGTGCCACACTTTTCAACTCTTAATCTCCAGCATCTATAGTCCTCACTTCCTCATATTCAACTGCATTACCATCGTTGACTGCCCTATCATCAACATTCCAGAGGTTTCCACTGACCAAAACTTAACTGTGTCAGCCATATAAATTCTATGAATCTAAAAATAGCTTCAAGGTTGGGAACAAGCAACTCATTTCCTGATTTCTATCTACAATCTACAAGATACAAGTCAGGAATGCGGCTGAATTCTCTCCAGCTGTAGGACAAGAACAGCTCTGATGACACTCAAGAATGTCAACATCATCCAGGACAAAGCAAACTTAATTTGGCACCTTGATAGGTACCAGGGAGTGAGTCACAGATAGTATACTAGAGGGGTTTGGTGTGGTTTACATCTTGAATAAATGATACTTGGAAGTAAGCTACAGATAGGAATCTAATTGAGGTGTTAATGGTAGTTTATATTTAGAATAACAGGTGCATGAAAGTGACTTATCGATTGGAATCCAATTGAGAGATTTGGGGTGGTTTATGTACAGAGTGACAGTTACATTGAAGTGAATTACTGTTCTCCCTCTCAATCCTGGTCTGTCATTTTTTGTCTGTCTCCCTCCCTCTCTGCTTGCCTCTGTGCCTCCCACCATCCCCAACTCTGACAGTTCTTTGACTGAATATTATAATGGTAAGGCCAATTGCACAGTCAGTGTAAGTGTTTGCTGTGTCCTGGAGGTTAGGGGATTGGCTGGTGAGCAACTTGACTGAAAACAAAAATTGCTGGAGATCACAGCCAATCAGGCAACATCCATAGAGAAAAAATACAAGTTAATGTTTTGAGTCTCGATGACTTTTCATCACTGCCAGCTAGTACTAGTGTGGGTTTCACAAGGGTCACTGCCAAAGACATAGACATTTACAATCGATGTAACTGATTTAGACGAAGAGAACAAGTGTACTGCCCCCAGGTTCACTGACAAAACCACGTTGGGTGGGAGACAAAGCTGTGGGGATGACCAGAGAGGCTGTTAACAAATATGGACAGATTCATTGATGGGCAGATAGAATATAATGCAGAGAACTGTCCATGAGAACCAAAGATTTACAAACTAACTTAGTGACATTTTAAAACACCCATTCCCTGCCCAGTCTCAAACTTCCAGACCCAATAAGGATTTGTCCCTGAGGGAGGTCAGTTTTCTGAAAGACTATAACAACATTTGGGAGAAGATTTGTGGCTCGGGTGCTCGTTGTTGTGGTTCTGTTCACCGAGCTGGGAATTTGTGTTGCAGACGTTTCGTCCCCTGTCTAGGTGACGTCCTCAGTGCTTGGGAGCCTTCTGTGAAGCACTTCTGTGATGTTTCCTCCGGCATTTATAGTGATTTGTATCTGCCGCTTCCGGCTGTCCGCTGCAGTGGCCGGTATATTGGGTCCAGGTCAATGTGCTTATTGATTGAATCTGTGGATGAGTGCCATGCCTCTAGGAATTCCCTGGCTGTTCTCTGTTTGGCTTGTCCTATAATAGTAGTGGTTAGAACACTACAAGGTAAGAACAAACAGTCTTACCGCAAGTTCAACCCAAACTCTGGGTGAGATATGTAGATGATACCTTTGTAATCATTAAAAACACTGAAATAGAGAACACACACTGGATCATCAACGCCACACTCACAGGAATCCGATTCACTAGAGAGGAAGAAAAGGACAACCAACTCCCATTCCTAGACGTGATGGTACAGAGAAAACCGAACGGAGAATTCACCACAAAGGTATACAGGAAAGCCACACACACAGACCAAGTCCTAAACTACAAAAGCAACCACCCCAACACACACAAAAGAAGTTGCATCAAGACACTGTTCAAAAGGGACACAACACACTGCAGTACACCAGAACTGCAAAAAGAGGAAGAAGAACACCTATACAATGTATTCACCAAAAACGGATATCCCCACAATTTCATCAACAGATGCCTAAGGGAAAGACAACGGAATGAGGACATGCCACAATCCAAAGGACTAGCCACACTACCATACATCAAAAACATTTCTGAACTGACAGCCAGACTACTGCGACCACTAGGACTCATAACAGCACACAAACCAATAGCCACTCTCAGACAACAACTCACCAGGACGAAGGACCCAATACCCAGCATGAGCAAAACCAATGTAGTGTACAAAATCCCATGCAAGGACTGCACAAAACACTACATAGGACAAACAGGAAGACAGCTAACGATCCGCATCCATGAACACCAACTAGCCACGAAACGACATGACCAGCTATCCTTAGTAGCCACACACGCAGATGACAAACAACATAAGTTCGACTGGGACAACATTACTATGAAAGGACAAGCCAAACAGAGAACAGCCAGGGAATTCCTAGAGACAGGCACTCATCCACAGATTCAATCAATAAGCACATCGACCTGGACCCAATATACCGGCCACTGCAGCTGACAATCGGAAGCAGCAGGTACAAATCATTATAAATGCTGGAGGAAACAACACAGAAGCGCTTCACAGGAGGCTCCCAAGCACTGAGGATGTCACCTAGACAGGGGACGAAACGTCTGCAACACAAATTCCCAGCTCGGCGAACAGAACTACAACTATAACAACGTGCAACACTAAGGTAGAGTATAACAGAGTTTGCTACGTCCCATCATATAATATATTTTGCCATCTGTATCATACGAGGTATATTTAAAGCATTGACAGAGGAAATATAATGTGCTAAAATGTGATTCATGTTTGGAGGAAGAATAGACAACAGAATGTATGGACTTAAAATGGTAAGAAGTTATGAAAATTATTGATAAGACTATTTACCCTCGCATGCCAGAAGCTGAGGGGTAACCTAATAGAGGTTTATAAAATCATGAGGAACATGGTTAGAGAGAATGGCCAAGGTCCTTTCCCCATGGTAGGTGAGTCCAAAACTAGAGGACATAGGTTTAAGGTGGGAGGGACAAGATTTAAAAGGGATGTAAGGGGCAACATTTTCATGCAGCATGGTGGCTCAGTGGTTAGCACTGCTACCTCACAGTGCCAGGGACCCGGGTTTGATTCCAGTCTAGGACAACTGTCTGTCTGCAGTTTGCACATTCTCCCCATGTCAGCGTGGATTTCCTCTGGGTGCTCTGGTCTCCTCCCACAATCCAAAGATGTGCAGTTTAAGTGAATTGGCCATGCTAAATTGCTCATGGTGTTCAGGGATGTGTAGATTAAGTGCATTAATCAGGGTAAGTATAGGATAATAGGGTAGAGAAACGGATCTGGGTGGGTTACTCTTTGGAGGGTCGGGCTGTAGGGATTCTATTTTATGAGTATGCAGAGGGTGGTGCTTGTTTGGAATGAGCTGCCAGAGGAGTTGGTGCAGGCTGGTACAATTACAATATTTAAAAGGCATTTCAATGGGTACATGAATAGGTGCCAAATGGGACTCGATTAATTTAGGATATTGATCGGCGTGGACAAGTTGGGGACCTAAGGGTCTGTTTCTGTGCTACATATCTCTGTGACTATCAACTTAAATATTGACTCTCTTCATCACTGGCACATTTCCAAGATGCACTGCAGCAATGTGCCAAAGATTCTTTGATGGCACCCTTCCAACCCATTACCTTGAACACCCAGAAGCACTCAGGCACCATATGCATGGGAAAATCACCACATGCAAGTTCCTCTCCAACTTATGCACCATCTTGACTTGGAAGTATAATGCCTCTCATTCACCATCACTAGATCAAAATTAAGAAATTCCCAACCTAACTGTACTGCAGGCACTCTTGTACCACATGGGCTGTAGCAGTTAAGAAGACAGCTCTACCACCACTTCTAAAATGCAATTAGGGATGACCAATGTAGGCTGTTTCTGGTGCAGATATCCAAAAACAAAAAAAAAGCAAACAGTGCTGCCATCCTACATTGAAAATGAGTGTTGGAGGTCAGAAAACGGTAGGGAAGAACAGGAGGTGCAGCAGCCTGGTTCTGAGTATGCTTTCCAACTCCGGGAAGGTGCCCACAGCCCTGCAGGGTGGGTGGTAAACCGAAGGTTGTGACTATATGGCAAAGCAGCGGTAGCTGAACTGGGTCCAGCAGCATGGTTAGAGAAAACAGATGCGCTAGCCATCCTGAAGCATGACAGTGCATGCACTCGCTCATGTGATGTCAACCTGAAGGAACATGGTGCTGTTAGGAGTGCACATGCAGACAGTGTTGTGTCATGGTCAGTGTCTGTGCAAATGCCATTTTGTCATTTGGGAAAGTCACTCCGGCCAATTAATGCTGTGGAACTCACATTCCATGAACGAAAGAAAGGAATAAGGAAGAAACATTGCAACCAAAAACATTTAAGCCCATCAGATTTTGTCCCACTACAACTTTTCATTCCAAATAATCCAAATCAAAAAACAATTTTTTTCCAAATAGTACATTTTTAATTAATCTGTAAATTACTCACAATTTATCAACATATTTGCAGTTGTAATTTACAAGATTAAAGTTTGGGTTTGCTTTACACGATTTTTTAAAAATGGTACAGTAGTTCAGATCACTCCCTTAAGGGTTTTGTATTTCATAAACATGCTAATTCAACTTATCCTCTATTCAATTATGGTTGTGCAATTTGGGTTTATGACAATAGAACACCTCATCCATATCTTTAGTTCTGTGGTTAAATTTCAGGATTGGCACTTGCATTTTTTTGATAGACAGCAATAAAACCTCAGCTTATCAAATCATGAAGGAAAATCTACAAACGTTTGCTTTTGCCCCAAGTTTTGCAGATGACCTGGCAGGATAATAAATATACTCTGCAAAAAGATATTTGAAACCTTTGTGATATGATTCAATTTTTTTCTAAATAATTGCATTTTAACCATAATTTTCTGACCTTTGGAGAATATGGTGGCATATATATATGTGTGTCTCTTCTCTTGCACAGCTATTTTCAACTACATATTATGGTTCCCAACTCAATGTAATACACATAGCACAAAAGTAAAGCATATATTTTAATTTTCTAGCTGCACAGGTCTGTCATTACAAATTAATGTCCTATGATAAACTAAACTAAGAAAACAACCTGTCAGGAGACTAAAGTGTTCACAAGATCCTGACCAAAAACAAACTATTACAACAATTTTCATAACAGTTAGCAAAGTAAATCAGATGTTGAGAGATGTTACAAGGCCACTGTTAAGTCAAAAAGGAAAGGAAATGCTGTCATTTCACAAATCACTTCATCCACACTGAGTAAAGTTCTGGTCATCACTGTCTGAAAAAACAATTAATTATAAGGTGACACAAAAGTGACCAACCAGAACGATTGAGGGAACAGAAAGATCACATTGAGAATCACGTTACGCAAATAGAAAGAAAAAAATGCTGCCTGTTTTCAGGATTCTAAAAGGTCTAGATAACGTAGACTAGGGCAATCTGTTTTACTTTCTCTTGCCCTGAACAGGTAAACCAGAGGAAATTATTAAAATGGAGTATGTTCTAAACCAATCTGAGGAAATATTATTTCAATAGCCAAGTGCTCAATTTTTGGAATAGGCTCCCAAAGGAGACTGTGAAAGCAGATAATATTGATTGCTTCAAATATAAGTTAGGTAGATTATTTTACAGAAAATAATATGATGGAAAACTGTACATGAGTAACATGAGACAATGTGGTCAGTATAGCATGCCTGGAGGAAACAGGCAGCTATGGACCTGTAGTTCCAAAGCTTTCCACCACTGGGATTTACCCTCCCCTCATGTCTGGTTCTGTCAGCAAACTGGTAAGAGATTGATGATCATTAGCCAACAACTCCATTATCATTCAATCATGCAATAATCAGGATGGTAGTTAAACTCAACCACTTTTTGTCAAACAATTTCCATGTTCAACTATGCAGTCATTTATTTCCCCCAGTTCTAACTTCTGTTGCTCATAGACTAGCACTTTTAGCTTATTGCGCTTCGAAATTCCTTTTTGTTGTAATCAAGGACCAAATAGAAGCCATTCCTATGCACATTTAAATTTAACTAAGACAATATCTATTCTATCAATCAACTTTGGTCTGATATGGACAGAAAAAATAGCGAGTCGCCTTTCTTATTGTCACCAAGATTTGAATTTTTAACTTTCAGAAAGGAATATTATGCCTTCAAGATATTATGTTCATTTAAAATCTAACAGTCATCTCATAGGATTGAGACGACCTTAGATAACAATTATAATATCAGTTACACTAGAATGGTGACTGTTCCACTAAAATATTGAGTTCAGGTACCTGAAGCTTGTTTTCATATGGATTACAGGAACCTACTCAGCAACTGAAGTATCTATTAGATGCTGTCTAGCACCCCTTCATAGTGTTCATAAAGTTCAACTCTATCCTCCTCCAAAGAATGTAAACTGAAGCAAGACTTGACCATGAAGCCCTTTAAACCAGCTCATCATTCAGCATCATCTCAGCTGATCTTCTGCCTCAACTCCTTTTTCCTACCTGCTTCCCATTATCTCTCAATTTCCCAACAGATCACAAATCTACCCGTTTATCCTCCTGCTGGCCTTGAATGTATTCAATAATACCTTGTCTCTGTCTCACCATTACTCTCTATAAGGTGTCTTGGGATGTTTTCTGTTTTAAATTTCCATTTCATTTCTGTCCAAACATAGCAGAAACCTGCAATCATTCTTCTCTCATTTCTATATTCACCTCCAGAATGCTGCTTGACCAGCTTTCAGCCTTATCAAGCACCTTACAAGATTTTGCAGACATGTAAGTTGTCCATGTAGTAATGCAGCAGTAATGTAGTAAAATAGGGATTGCTCAGCAAATACTATGAAAACCACATCATGAGTCTGCCCTCATGCTAAACATCTTGCTTCTTCAGTATTGTTTTATTTTGAATGACCTATTTTGCAATGAAAAATCAGTCAGAATTTGTTAATTAAGCTTTCAAAAGATTAGATTAAATTAGATTAGATTCCCTACAGTATGGAAGGTCTTTTGGCCCAATCAGTCCACACTGACCCTCTGAAGAGTAACCCACTCAGACCCATTTCCCTCTGACTAATGCAGCTAACACTATGGGCAATTTATCATGGCCAATTCACCTGACCTGCACATCTTTGCACTGTGGGAGGAAACCGGAGGACCCAGAGGAAACCCACACCGACACAGGGAGAATGTGCAAACTCCACACAGAAAGCCGCCCCAGGCTGGAATCGAACCAGGGACCCAGTGCTGTGAGGCAGCAATGCTAACTACTGAGCCACTGTGCCACCCCAGTGAAAAGGTATGTGAAAAAAATCCTTGCAATCTTAAAAGATGAAAAGATAAACTTATCAATAAATTAGTTACTAAATTAATTTGCTGTTATTCTGTTGTGTAAACTTTCTTTTACTTTCATTTATGGAAAATGCAAAGTATTGACAAAGAAAAGATTCCACTTAAAACCGTATGAACTAAGCAAAGGAAAAATAAGTCTTACACAGTTTTAAAATCTTCGATTCAAAAATATATCAATATTGACATTTCCGCATTCCTATTGTTATGGACCAGGCCAGACTCATCAAAATATTTCAAGAAAGTAGCCCAGACCCTAACTTTGCGAGTTGTCTTCAGCATGTGTTATGTGGATATTCCAGGAGGAATGCAGTTGGTTAAACCACGTAGTTTCAAACAAAACAGAATTTATTTACAAGATTACTGAATGAACTCAAACAAAAGAGAACAGAATACCAAAAACCATAAACTATTCGAAAACCCAACAGACTATACCAACTTAATGACACTGTTCCCAATATTTGCAAAAATCTCCATAAATGCCCTTTGAAACAAAAGGGAAAATCAAACCCAGAGTCTGATAGGAGAGAAGTCACAGAGTGAGTACCAGAGTGGACCTGCAACTTTGGGTCCAGCAGCTTCAAAACTGCCTGATGCCTTCAGTGAATAGCCACACCAAACCAAGAAAGATGAGCTGGGAGAACTGGTCACTCCCCTTTCATAGTACAACTTTTTTTTAATCTTAGAAGCCTTTGCCTGAAGCAGTATCTGTTAGCTACAATCAAACAGCCCCTAAAACCCATGCCAACTGAGACTTTTCGGAGTTTGTGTCTTTTACTGCCTCTCAGAAAAAAAAACCCAAGGACACCATAACCATGTTAAAGGAGCAGCATTATCACTATTGCCAAAAGAGATGTAAAGTGCCACCTTTTCAGTATCTTGTCCAACAATGACCCCTCAATTAACACCACCAAAACAGATGAACTAATCAGCTATCTAAGTAATTCTGCTGAGCATATATTTTTTACTTCATCCATGGGATGTGGGCATCACTAGCTAGGCCAACATTTATTGTCCATCCATAATTGCCCGAGGCCAGTTAAGAGACATCCATATTGCTGTGGGTCTGGAGTCACATATAGGTCAGACCAGGTAAAGACAGCAGATTTCCTTTCCTAAAGGACATTCGTGAATCAATCAAAAACAGTTTCATGGTCACCATTAGACTCTCAATTTCCGATTTTTTCTTTTCTGAATTCAAATTCTGCCATGGCAGGATTTGAACCCAAGTCCCAGAACATGACTTGGATCAGGAGTTAATAGTCTAGTGATAGCACCAATAAATCACCACCCCTAGCAAATAGTTGTTGCCACATTTGCCTGCAGGGACTGCTTTGGAAGGTCTGAAAGATGTAATACAAGTGCAACTTAACTTTATTTTCATTAATGTACTTCTGGATCAATGCAAATCAACATTTATGCCAATTTCAATGCCAGAGAAAACAAAAATGAGGGGAGAATTTAAAAATAAGAGTCTCCCATCTAAGACAGAGGAGGAATTTTGCTCTTATTGAGTTATTAATCTGCAGGACTTTCTCCCAAAACAGCAGTGCAGGCTGAGCATTGAACGTGTTTAAGATACTATTAATAGATTCTTGTCTGACAAGGAAGTTAAAGGACATAGGGAGTAGACAATAAAATAGATGCCACAATCAGATCAGTCTTTTAAATTGTAGAGCAAGCTTGAGGGCTGAATGGCCTCATCTTACTCATAATTAATTTGTTTGACTTGCCCCAATGCTCAACTTAAAGTAATATCTAGTCTTCGCAGGGTTGAGAGACCACCTGAAGGAGATAGTAACGTTGACTTGTTATGTCCATAATGCATGGTTGAATGTAACATAAGGCAGGAAAATATTCATGCCCTGCACTTGGGATACTTTTAAAAGTGAACAAGACGTAAACGTTTAGTGACACTTAAATGCAAAAACTGCAACCTTAAAATTGCAAATATTTTATTTATGATTAGATAAGTTCTCAAAGATTCATAGATATGGCAGTGTATAGGCAAAAACAATGTCTATCGAACAAATGATGCCTGCATCTCCTCCTCAAACACTCCACAGGATTCCGTAAAATACTGTCATTAATAGCAAACCCAGGATATTAGTTAGCGCCATTCCAAAACTGTACTAATACCATTATCAAATGGACGGTACTATACAAACTGAAACATCTCACCATCAGAGAACCATAAAAATGCAGCAAAACAAAAATTAGAAAAGAAAAAGTAAATTTTGAAAGCTGCTGCAACACATATCCCGATCTTTGCGTGCTGCATATATTATGGGGTTCTGTTAAGCATGCTATCTGCAGTCCCCAGGATGCAAACAGGTTACGTTCATGATTATGCTCGTATGTCGATTTGTACCCAAGTCATAACACAATCAAGGACAATCAAAGTAGCTGTCCATATGTACTGGGAATGTTCATGTATCAGATCTTTAAAAGTACACCCTCCGAATGGGATCCTGTTCATAAGTATGAGCTTCTGCAAATCGGTGTTCCTAAATACGGGACCCTCCATAGATATAATCTTTCACTTAAAATATTTGCACTGCCTGACAGTGTAATTTTTAGGGTAGGAGTTCTTACATGTTTCAACATCATAGAATATTTAGGTACATTCCAACTAAACAAAATATAGAGTCGACAGTGTGGTGCTGGAAAAGCACAGCAAGTCAGGCAGCATACGAGGAGCAGATAATCGATGTTTCGGGCAAAAGCCCTTCATCAGGAAACTTCCGCCTAAACAAAATATATCCTACATACATAATGTTGTTATGAAATGGGCAAAATTTATACTGTCTTATACATTGAAAATAACCACTTGAAAACAGTTTGTGAACATTTCTTCTCCTAACAACTGAGATTCAACAGATCTTGCTTATAACTTGTGCCATAAATGAATCCCCAGAATCATGACACTAGATCGGCAATTTGAAGCAAATTTCAAGAATATCACATCATTATCATTTTCACTGAGACAATCACTGGATTCATCATCAGAAATGCATGCATTTAACTCCCAAGGTCCATGTTCAGGATGAGAATAAAGAGAGTGGCGAGGGGAAAAGAGACAGAGGGAAGAGGAACAAGTCCAAAGCAAGCCCATGGCATGGCTTATTTCTCGAAACATTCTACTCATATGATACAAACTCAATAATTAAAATGATGTGCCAGTTTGGTATTGAAGCAGCACAAGTATCTCAACAAAGAAGCAAAAAAAGTGAGTTGAGTGAACAGGCAGAAACAAAAGCAAACAAGGAAAGGACACTCAGGAAAGTACAAAGTTCCAACATGCTGTGTGAACTCAACATTGTTGCAATTAGACAGTTCTTCCTTAAGGATTGATGCTCTGTGACTGCAGAGCTGAAAGCTTCACTCTTCTATCAATATCTAAAGACCACATTACTGAGGAGGCTTCATGCTAATCTAAATCCAATAACTTGCTCTGAAAACACTGCTCACATTTTGAAATAGGCCAAATTACAACACAGCAGCTAAGATCATCCACAATATTCTAAATCAAACAACTGAGAACACTCTTGAAATACATCAATTTGCCTCTTATCCCAACGATCCAAATTCACAGCTTTGCCAAGAGTGATCAGTATTCCCTTCGGCTATTTCCTACCTAGGTTTTACTTTAATAGCTTTTGAGATTTATTGTTTACAGTCAGTCTAACAAACCAGCAAAGGAGTGAAAACATTTTCTCTGCTTACCTTCATTAGCAGGAGGTACAAATATGGAAAAAACCTAGTCACGCATTTATTTTAAAGTGCCATTGAAATAACGTTCATTTTCGCATATTGGAGTATTGTGCACAGTTTTAGTCTCATTATTTGAGGAAAGATGTAAAGGTATTGGAGGCAGTTCAGAGGAGGTTCACAAGATTGATCCCAGAGTTGAGAGGTTTGTCATATGAAGAGAGATTGAACAGTTTAGGCGCATGTTGTCTGGAATTTAGAAGAATGAGGGGAGATCAAATTGAGGTATTCAAGATGATAAAAGGTGTGGATAAAATAGACGCGGAGCGGATGCTTCCTCATGTGGGGCATTCTAGGACAAGAGGTCATAGTCTTAAGATATGGGGAAGCAAATTTAAAACAGAGTTGAGGAGAAACTTCTTCTCCCAAAGGGTTGCGAATCTGTGGAATTTGCTACCCCAAATTGCGGTGGGACAGTGAGTAAATTTATGGAGGAGTTAGACAGATTTTAATTGGTAATGGCTTGAAGGGATATGGGGAGAAGGCAGGAAAATGGGGGTGAGGAGCATATCAGTCATGATCAAATGGTGGAGCAAACTTGGTGGGTCAAATGGCCTAATTCTGCTCCTATATCCTATGAACTTATTAACTTTTTCCAGATGGTAAAAACATAACAATAAAGCAAATTCTAAAACACAAATTCTCTACAAATGTAAAGAAAATTGGCTTAAATTTGCCAGCAATATATGTCAATTTTGTCAAGTTTCATGGAGGGTTTCGCACTGTGCTCTCACATTTAAAAATCCACAACACCAGGTTATAGTTCAACAGGTTTATTTGGAAGCACTAACTTTTGGAGCGCTGCTCCTTCATCAGGTGATTGTGGAGAATAAGATTGTAAGACACAGAAGGAATGTTCCCTCCCAGTTGAAGAACACTTCAGCATTTAACCTCGGACCTTCAGGTGACTGTCCTCCAAGATGCACTTCGGGACAGGCAACAACGAAACATGGCCAAGCATGAGGCTGATAGTCAAGGTCGGTACCCATGGGATGGCCTAAACAGGACCTTGGATTCATATCACACTACAGGTGACCCCAATCACAGACTTAAACCCCTTTACACTCTCACACCCTCGCACAGACACTCATATTCCCCCGCCCCCACTCCCTCTCTCACACACACACACACACACACACACAAGTTTGTGGGGTGAATTTGTACTTGCAGAATTACATTTTACTTTGCTCAAAAATTGCATGAATCCACGTAAAATTCTGTAAATCCGTTTTTTAGAAATGAATCAGTCTGACCATTGTGGCACAGACAGCCTCACAGGGAGTTAACACCTTCAATACCTTATTCAGGCCAACATGACACCAATTGTTAAAGTGCACTTGAGAATGTAACTTTTTTGAAAAGGTTTTGCGATTTACATATGAAAGAACTGAAAACAACATGGTCATTCCAAAAGATGAGAGACTTAACAAACAATCTGGGTCTTTTTCAATGTATAATTTCAGTCACATCACACTGTAAACTTTTGCTATAAATTCTGTGTCTTACTATCTTATTCTCCATGATCACCTGATGAAGGAGCAGTGCTCCAAAAACTAGTGGTTCCAAATAAACCTGTTGGACTATAACACTCTTCTGGTGTGTGATTTTTAACTTTGTACACTCCAGTCCAACACCGGCATCTCCAAATCATGTGCTCTCACAAGTTATCTCACTCAATTTTACACTATTCCTGCCATTATGTTTGGCACATCTCTGCAAAACTCTCTCAGCTATCTTGCACTCACCAGAGGTACTGCTGGAAACTTGGGACATTCCAGTACCATTTTTAAACCTCACCTGTGCACAAAGTCAATTGCTAAAATCCAGGAACTCACCTTCACCATTACGGCGTTGGAAAAATTGCCCCAGAGATGGCCAATAAAGGCAAGTTTGAATCTCGATTTGCTGACAGAGACCTCGAGGTCTGTGGTGGGAGTGGAATTCTTTTTCCTCAGGATCACCAGATGAGACCAAGTCACTAGATCCTGCCAGCCTGATCTGAAGTTGCTGCCTGGGAGAGCAAGATATCCAGTCTGGAGGAAAGCCCAATAGTGCAAGGAGGAGGTTAATGACCTTCTTGGCAGAGAGAGCCAAGACAGATGCTGAGTTGCCTGGCATTTGTCTCCTTACCTCTTGGGGAGAGAAACTACTTGCCGTAGTGGGAGAGGACTGCGATTGTACAAGTAGTGATCTGAGACCTCTGAGAGACAAGCAAACAAATAAGATTTGTTGTCTAGAGCTCCACAGCTCTCCCATTACCTGCACTCCTCTAAACACTGCCAAACTTCTGCAGCTAATTTGCAATTAATTAATTAGTAGATGTCATAGATTTGCAGTTCCAGCAGAACAAGTATCTGCTGGATTTACACAGACACTCCATCACTCAGCACTAAAGGAAAGGCAACAAGGGCCTTGACCTCAATCCAGATGCCCCTTCCTCTCAAAAAGTCAAGGTGGCACCAATAGGCATCCAGCCAGAGGAGGAACCGATACAGGCCTTCCCAGGAATCTCCTCTCATGATACTCCAAAGGTGTCCATTGTTCGTTACCTTCCCTGTGCCTGCAAATCTCCAACCTTGGAGACATTCCAGATGAAGAAGGGGAGCCTACATCGTGACACAATGCTCTTAACATGCTTGTAAACTCTGAGCAGAAAAGCCACTGGTTCATCTGATCAAAATGCCAATACCAACAGGTTCCACTCTAGGTCTGATTCCCAGCACCACAGTTGCAAACCCCAGGATTGTACTGAGATGTAATAGGAGGAGAAAGAAAACCTTGTGAAAACACATTGTTGGCATGGGTAAAACCTCATTATAAATAATTATCACATTTGTATGCACAGGTTCACCTATCATCATCAGCATGTGATAGCAAATGTCTTTTAGTTGCAACTACAACAATGAACATTGTTTATCACCATGCTTATCACCACAAGACATTCTCACCCTGTCTGAATGATAACTATCCTTTCCATACGATCATATTGGCAAAGAACTTCGTCAGGATTAAACGGGAGTGCAGCAGATATGGTGAAGGCTTCCATCAGTTTGTAATTAAACACCAATAAACGAATAGTAAGATCAAATCGTTAAAGTGCACTTACAGTTGGGATGACACAGTAGGTGCCGGCTTCAGTATCAAAACATTCATAGTCAGTGAAGATGACTGCACACAACTCTGGCTCCACAGAACAAGATTCACTAAGAAGGCCTTCCTGAATTGCGTTGCCTGGTGCTTCTGCACTACAGGATGCTGAAGGTCCTGTTCTGTCTGAAAAACAACCTCATGTTCTTACTTGGCACAATACTGCTGCTCTCAAGGATCCTCATGGTCCACCATGTAGCCTTCATGTATACTCCAGTTATCCAGATCAGAGAATACAAGGATTAACCCCTTACCCGGCAAAGACGAGGTAACTTGTCTTCACCCAATTTGTCTTTTTCACACTGCAACAAGTAAACTCGTCCAAAACATATAATTTCAAAAACAGCCACAGACGAATTTATATGTCAATTCTTGGCATTTCTTAGCCCTTCTCAGCTAGAAACGAGTATACTCGATGACTCATACGTCTGGTAGCTGTGTCTCTTCTGCCTCAGGCATTGCAAGAAGCATCGATGCACCGCTTTTGGGCACACACTGTCATTCGTTTTTTTCTGGTTTTTTTTTTACAAATTACGCCCAGATGTCGAGCTCAGAAGATGACAATGGGTATGAACCTTCTATTAGAAGCTTGGATACATCAGATGAGAATGCAAGCTCATCTGATAATGGCTATTCTCTCTCAAGTGAGGAGGAGGAGGAGGAGGTGGATGGACGAATTTGGTGTGAACATGTGGTGTTGGAAGAATGCATGCTTCCTCCACCACCACGCTTCCCATTCACTGGAAATCCTGGAATATCAATTGATCAAGACACAGCTGATATGACTCCTTTGGATTTTTTTAGTCTTATATGTGACAACAGAATTATTGATCGAGTTGTGGACGAAACTAATCGCTTTGCTGAATAAACTGGAGAAAGAGATTGTATGTGGCGCCCTGTAACAAAGGCAGAAATTTGTGTGTTTTTCGCCTTGAAAATGCTTGGGGGTATTGTGAAAATGCCAGATTAAGAAATGAACTGGTCGAAAGATGAACTACTTGAAAGACCAATTTTCTTTTGCCGAAAATGGTATCTTCAAAATAAAATTTCAAGTAAAATATTGGAAATAGATAAAAACAAAAGTTATTTCCATAATCAGCATTAAAAAACTATTAAAAAACAGCAATTAAAAAATGTGTCTGTAAATGAACCGTTTTCTCCAAAAAAAGTCGCCGGGGAAGGGGTTAATAAACATCCTCGATCAGATCGCACTCTAACAAATCCCCAAACATGACCTACGTGGAAACCTGATGTGGAGGAATGATGTTATGGCCTACTTTAGCTCCAGTGCAAGAAACTTCTGCATTGCAGATATGTATCATGACATGGCTATTTGACTGCCAATTCTAAATGTACTACTATCCATCATTCAGCTGCACATCATTACATGATAGATGAGTAACTTTGCTGAATACTGAGATGACCGATGGCTTGAAATTCCACACTTGAAGAGGGCCACTCATCAGCTGATGGGTAATGCTCGTCTTGGGCTCCCAGGTGCATGCATTGCTCATTCATTGTGCAGATCTTAATACAGTGGCCACAGTGACTTATTAATTGATGTGGGCAATTAAACTAGCTTTCTTCAGGCCTGAGATGCTTTTTAATTGCACAACAAATACAGCTTCTTCCGTTCCAGAGATCAAATTACTTCTGACCTAAACATTCATACTCCTCCAAGTTGCTCAGCTATTTGGCAACCAATCACAGAGTCAGAGATGTACAGCACAGAAACAGACCGTTTGGTCAAACACATCCATGCCGACCAGATATCCCAACCTAATCTCGTCCCATTTGCCAGCACTTGACCCATATCCCTCTAAACCCTTCCTATTCATATACCCATCCTGATGCCTTTTGAATAATGCAATTGTACCAGCCTCCACCACTTCCTCTGGCAGCTCATTCCTTCTGTGTGAAAAAGTTGCCCTTTAGATCTCTTTTATATCTTTCCCCTCTCACCCTAAACCTTTGCCCTCTAGTTTTGGACTCCCCCACCCCTGGGAAATGTCTTTGTCTATTTACCCTGTCCATGCCCCTCGTGATTTTACAAACCTCTATGAAATCACCCCTCAGCCTTCGCATTCCAGGAAAAACTGACCCCACCTATTCAACCTCTCCCCATAGCTCATCCAATGCTGGCAACATCCTTGTAAATCTTTTCTGAACCCTTTCAAGTTTCGTAACATCCTTCTGATAGGAAGGAGACTGGAAATGCACGCAATATTCCAAAAGTGGCCTAACCAACATCCAGTACAGCCACAACATGACCTGCCAACTCCTGGACTCAATACTCTGACCAATAAAGGAAAGCATACCAAACACCTTCTTCACTATCCTATCTATCTGCGACTCTACTTTCAAGGAACTATGAACCTGCACGCCAAGGGCTCTTTGTTCAGCAGCACTCTCTAGGACCTTACCATTAAGTTAATAAATCCTGCTAAGATTTGCTTTCCCAAAATGCAGCACCTCACATTTATCTAAATTAAACTCCATCTGCCACTCCTCAGCCCATTTACCCATCTGATCAAGAACCTGTTGTAACCCAAGATAACCTTCTGCACTGTCCACTATACCTCCAATTATGGTGTCATCTGCAAACTTACTAACTATATCTCCTATCTTCATATCCAAATAATTTATATAAATAATGAAAAGTAGAGGACCCAGTAACGATCCTTGTGGCACTCCATTGGTCCCAGGCCATCACCTTCTGTCTTCTACTCTCAAGCCAGTTCTGTATCCAAATGGCTAGTTCGTCCTGTATTCCATGAGATCTAACCATGCTAGCCAGTCTCTTAAAGGACCTCTGCATATGAAAACGAATTACTATGTAGTTTTGTAGAGAATATGGAGTCACAGTACTTTCATAAGTGCCACAGCAGTGACTTTTTTTAAACAATAATTTCTTTTTACAGTAGAAAATCAAAAATAGTTTACAATTTCGCTCTACAGCTACATAGAATTAATTTACATATGTAGAGTCCTTTTTCTCAACAACATAATATTTGATTGAACTAACTCACTTCAAGGTTCCAGATAAACTCATCAATTTGAAAATAGCTGTCTGATTAATAAATTCGTATCTATTTCATGTCAATTTAAATAACTTTGTTGAATTCCAAAGGACATGAATCAAATATTTTGGGAAAACATCCATAGAATCACTGAACAGAATGTCTTGGTCACTCCTGGAGACCTACTTTTTCAGACAAATTCATGAACTGCTGCAACAAAAATAAGCTGTTAAAACAATTCTGTGAGTAATGTTCATTTTAACCCTTTATATCTAGTGAGTGAATTAAAGAGATTAATGTACACCAGCACTATTCCAGTTCATTTCATAATTATATCTAAATATTTTTAAATCTGTTTACCTCAATCAATGTATTTTGCCTGGATAAAACAAAGTGCAGAAAGTTTTACAAAGCTTAGTTGAAAGGGGAGATGCAGTCCCACTATAGTCAACCTTCAGCAATTTGTTCAACTGCTCAATGTATTTTTTCCTTTATTTCTCCCACATCGCATACTATTTTATCACTGCCATGATGGTCCTTTTGGCTTAATTTAAAAGCTCAGTACACAACAGCTGAACGAAGCAGGAGGTGAGCTATACTTCAATGAAATCTACCCAGGATTCCATTAAGGGTTTTTTTTTGCCTTGTTTCGGGCATCTTTAGCTGCTTTCTTATTGGTCATCACTCGCCAAATCCCACAAGCAAATTAAAATAAATCCACCTCATTTTCATTTTTCAGAAAGAATGCTATATCTTCCAGCAAATGGATCAGTTCAGCAGAAAATGTACATGTTTATGCTCTCACACATAAGCCAAATTTCTGGATACCACACTGTAATGTGGTATTATGTAGTTATGTACACTGGATGTCACAATGGATCTGCTCATACACAAGACTCTGCAGGGTAGCCTGTTCACAGAAAAATGGTCAAGGAATGTCAAAACTAAATTCTGGGATAGAATAAAACTGCAAAGTAATTATTGTTTTCCGCATGGAATTTACCTGTAAAGAGTTTTTCCTTTTGCAATAAGTAATCTAAAGCACTTTATAAAGAAAAAGACTATGACCATCTTGTCTGTCTGTTTATTTTTCCATTAATTTAAAGTCTTCACATGGAAAATGAACAGCTATATGAAAAATACCAATGCACAGTGCCTGAGATATTTTGAAAGGGAGCACCTCCAGAGGAATATGGAGTTGACAGAGATTATGCTAAGCATTTAAACATCACTACATAGGCCTCTGCTGAAGTACTGTGTTTAATTTTAGGCATCACACATTAGTAAGGATGTCAAGGCCTTGGAGAATGCACACAGAATTATATGATTGATATCAGAAATGAGACACATCAATTTTAAGGAATGGACAAGAGAAGCTGGATTTGTTTGCCTGGTAGCAGATAAGGGTAGAGAGAAACTTCATGGGGAAGAAATATTATAGAACAAATGAAGAGAAAGTGATCTCACTCACTGGAGTAATATTTGCAGTTCACAAATTTGGGTCACTTCGTAATATCAATCTTGAATATTTTAACAATGAGAAATATGTTGCTAAAACTTTTCATCTTGCAGTGATCAGAACAAATGCAAGAATGCTAAATTTCAAACAAGCATAGCAATGTATCTGACAGGCTAATACAATGCTTTGAGGACCACAACAGGGATTGAAATCCTCCCCAAGCTTCTAGGTTTACTGGCCTTAGCCAATCATAGTTGACTTGTTCATCAATCAGTACTTTTTCGCCTCCTGTCATAAAAATTGTTGCGATTATTTGAAATTTGCCATTTGTACAGTTGAGTGCAAGATGAAAAGCTTTGATTACACAGATCTGAGTTATTGAGATCTGAACTGCACTGCCTGAGAATACATTTGATCATAACTTTCAAAGGGAATTGGATATACACATCAAGGTGTGGAAATTACAGAATTTAGTGTAGAGCTGGGAAGTGGGGTTACTTGAATAAATATCATTGAGCTGACACAGACATGTTGGGCATTCGTCTACAGTAAGAACTTATGATTCTAAGTATTCACTCTTTCACCCCATCCAAGGAGGTATGTTCCCTCATCAGAATGCTTAAAAAAAAACACAATTCACAGTAAACTAATTCATTGGAGGACTTTTACTCACAAGTAACAATGCCAGCTATGTAATTTTGGATTCTGGGTGATTTAGGTGCAAGTTCAAAAGATATCATATATGAGAAAATATTCAGAAATTGTGATGATCACATATCACTGTTTTTCCACAAATTTTAACATCTAAGAAATACTTGAATAAGCGCATCATTGGAATTATTTTACTTGTGAATAAAAGTCTTGGGAACAAATTAGTTCCTTGTGAATAGTGTGTTTTACTTAAAATCCATAAGGGAACATCGATTTAAATACTAATCACAGAATCATGCAACATAAAGGGAGGTCATACATCCATCTCACCTGTGTCAAATCATTGATAGATTTCAATTTTTACCAATTCCCTGCTCTTTACTGATAATCCTGAAAATTTCTTTCCTTGGAAGTACAGGGGAGCCTCAATTATCCGAACGAGATAATTGATATTCGGATAATTGAGGTTCCTCTGAACTTCCAAGGAAAGAAAATTTCAGGATTATCAGTAAAGAGCAGGGAATTGGTAAAAATTGAAATCTATCAATGATTTGATAGTCAACTATGATTGGCTAAGGCCAGTAAACCTAGAAGCTTGGGGAGGATTTCAATCCCTGTTGTGGTCCTCAAAGCATTGTATTAGCCTGTCAGATACATTGCTATGCTTGTTTGAAATTTAGCATTCTTGCATTTGTTCTGATCACTGCAAGATGAAAAGTTTTAGCAACATATTTCTCATTGTTAAAATATTCAAGATTGATATTACGAAGTGACCCAAATTTGTGAACTGCAAATATTACTCCAGTTCAGAGGAACCTCAATTATCCGAATATCAATTATCTCGTTCGGATAATTGAGGCTCCCCTGTACTTCCAAGGAAAGAAATTTTCAGGATTATCAGTAAAGAGCAGGGAATTGGTAAAAATTGAAATCTATCAATGATTTGACACAGGTGAGATGGATGTATGACCTCCCTTTATGTTGTATGATCAGTAAAGAGCAGGGAATTGGTAAAAATTTAAATCTACTTCCCTTTTGAAAGTTATGATTGAAGTTGCTTTCACAGCACTTTCCAGCTATGCAATCCAGATCATTATTAATCACATTGGTGTCCTAGGTTTGCGTATACCGGCTACTACAACGAACAATCAGAACCGTAACTGGAGGCAGCAGGAACAGAACCAAATTAATTCTAGAAGACACAGTACAGCAGCCCTTCACAGGAGGCACTGAAAATATCACCTTGACAGGGGACTAAACGCCTGCAAATCAACTTCCCAGCTCAGCGAACATATCCAGAACTACGATTAGTGTCCTCTAATTATCACCCCTTCAGTCAGTGGTAGCGGTGCCTCTGTATTGCCTCATCAGTCACAAAGAATTTTTTTTTTAAATTGCCATGCAGTTTTATTGACAACTGTTCATCACAGGAGTGCAGTACAGAATCAAGCTTCTTTTTCTTCTTACCCTAAGTCATTTACTTTTATATCAATTTCCTCCAATGGTTGCCTCCAGCTCCAGCTTATCACATTTCTATGCCAAGCGTTTTAAAAATGTAACATCTATCTCATTAGGGCGCAAATCAAGTTCACAAGAATTTAGCCATACTCAAAGTCAATAAAAGTGGCCACAAGACAGTTGGCAGCACCACAAGGAGATGGCAACTGAAGTACTCAGACAATTAAGCAGCTGTATCTAGAGAGGTGGATGAGTTAGTAGCTCTCAGGTGAACAAGCAAGTGGAGGACCCAAGACAGGGTGTCAGCAGCATCTGGAATACCCTGGGACTTTAGAAGAAGGGAGAAAGGAAGCAAAAAACTAGCAATTTCAGAATTTATCTTATTCTTAAGTGATAAAGTGTTTTTGGTGCTAAGGTTTCAGTTAGCACCGCAAGTGCTAGTAAATAGAGACTTCAATTTAAATAATAGTTAATGATAAATCATTCTCAATTCATAAGGGTCTCCTGGTGTAGTGGTAGGGTCCTAACTCTGGGCCAGAAGGTTCATTTTCAAGTCCAACCTGTCCTAATCATAACATGTAAATTGTTGGAGGTGATTTTAATAGATGGGATTTATGGACATTTAAAGAGGCAAAAAAAAAGGCAAAACAGTCAGCACAGTTTTGTGCAAGGAAAGTTGTGTCCCACAAACTTGATGAAAGTTGTTTTAAGGAAGTTACCAAAAAGATTGATGAGGGCAGAGCAGAAGACGTTTACTTTTGCACCTTAGCAAAGCCCTTCAACAAGGTTCCACGTGATAGACTAATTAGTAAAGTTAGGTACATGGAATTCACGGTGAGCTTGCCGATTGGATACATAATTGGCTTAAGAGCAGGAGACAGAATGGTGGTGGAGAGTTGCTTTTTGGACTGGACGCTTGCTACCAGAGGTGATACACACTGATCAGTTCTGGGTCCTCTTTTGTTTGTCATTTATATAAATGATTTGGATGAGAATATAGAAGGCACGGTTAGTAAGTTTGCAAATGACACCAACATTGTTGGCACAGTAGACAGTAAGGAAGGTTTTCTAAGAGTACAAAGGGATCTTGATCAATGGGTCAATGGGCTTACAAATGGCAGATGGAGTTCAATCTGGATAAATGCAAAGTATTGCATATTGGTACAACAAACAAAGGGTAGGGCTTATACAATTAGAGGTTGGCATTGGTTAGTGTTGTAGAACAGAGGGACCTAGGGGTTCAGAAACATAATTCGTTAATGTTTGCATCACATATAGACAGGGTGGTTAAAAGGCATTTAGCACGCTTGCCTTCATTGCTCAATCCTTTAAGTATAGGAGTTGGGAAGTCATGTTGAGGTTGTACAGGATTTCGGTGAGGCCTCTTCTGGAATATTGTGTCCATTTTTGTCACCCATTTATAAGATGGATATTATCAAGCTGGAGAGGGTTCAGAAGAGATTTACCAGGATGTTGCCAGGTGTGGAAGATTGAGTTATAATAAAAAAAGACTGGATAGGCTAGAAGCATGGGAGGTGGAGAGGCAACTTTATTGAAGTTATAAAAGAATGCGGGGTATAAATCAGTTTTCCTCCCATGGGAAATTTCAAGACAAGACATTTTAAGAAGAGAGGAGAGAGATTTAAAAAGACATGTGGGGCAAATTTTTTATACAGGTGATTCACGTATGGAATGAACCTCCTGAGGAAGTGGTGGATGTGGGTATAATTACAATGTTTAAAAGACATTGGGATGAGTACATGAATAGGAAAGGTTTGAAGGGATATGGGCCAGGAGCAGACAGATGGGACTAGTTTAGTTGGGGATTGGGCTGGTTGGTCTGATGGGTCTGTTTCCATGCTGTATGACTGTGTCCAAAAACATTAAAATCATTTTATGATTGATTGATCAATTAATCACATAATAAAGATGGTAGGACAGGTAGTGTGTTGCGACTGCTGGTAGGACAGGTAGAATGTTGTAGCACTTGAAGCCAATGGCTGCAGTATTCGCAGATCAAACAGTTTTGGCTCAAAACTTCCAGACACTGCAACATATCAGAATGGTAAGAGTTACCTGGACCACTTTATTCCATGGGGTGATCACATTCCCTGGGACATAGTATTCTGATTTGGTCACTGGTCAGGGAAAGGAAGCTGTGACTGTAAGTGGGGCAGGTAAGGGAACCCTAAGGGAAGGAGCATCTATTGCAATTGTCCAATCGGTTGAGACTCTTTCAGCTTGCACGGATGAGAATAAGGGCTTCAAAGTGGATGAATTAACTGTCCAAGGCGTCATGGATATAAAAACGTTCAAGCTGGGAGAGCAAAAACAAATGCTTTGGTAAGGAGGGAACAATAAATGCAGAGGAATTATACTGTTCTCTGTAGCAAAGAGTGAGAGACAAAAGGCAGTATTGCCTGCAGTTTAGGCCATTTGATCAGGGCTGCACAGGAACTGACAGGCCTCTTCTGTACTGTATCATTCTCTGGAAATTACACAAAAATCTGTGGTTCGTCAAAAAGGTCAGACAAAAAAGCAAACAATTATGTTTAAATTAATTAGAAGGAAAAATACAATACGTGATAAAGCTAGCTATAAATATAAAAAGATAGAATTTCTACAAATATGTAAAAAAGAAAATTTAACAAAGTTAGTTGTCCTACAGAAAGTGAATCTGGGGTGGAGAATGAACTGTGGAAAACAAGAATACAGCAGATGAACAGGTATTTTGCCTCTGAACTATAGAGGAGATACAGAACATGAATTCCTATCTCCCACCTATTTCAAGAAAATTAGAATTATCGGGGAAGTGGTCCTGAGCAAATTATTGGAGATGTACACCGAGACATTCACAGGTGCTGATAAGTCTTAAAAGAAACAGCTAATGGGATAGTTGATGAGTTGTCTTTCAGTCCAAAATTCCCTAGGTTCAGGGAAGGTTCATGAGTCATGGGAAAGATTTGATAGCCATTAATAAATACATTATGATAGGTTATTCAATAAAGTCCAAAGTACTTGGGCAAAGTCAACATGGTTTTGCAAAAAGGAAATCATGTTTAACAAATTGATTGGAGTTCTTTAAGGAAATAATATGTGCTGTGGATAAAGGGGAAATCAGTTGGTGTACTGTACTTAGATTTCCAGATGGCAGTAAGATGCCATATCACAGGCTATTGTGGAAAGTAAGACCCTAATGTAGAGGGTAACATATTGGCATGGATAATAGATTGGTTAGCTAACAAGAAATAGTAAGCATAAATGGGCCATTTTCTGGTTGGCACGAGTATACCACAATGATTGGTGTTCGGGTCTCAACTTTGTACAATTCAAATCAATGACTTGCACTTATAGGCTGAAGCTTGTTAAATTTGATGATAACACAAAGATAGTTAGGAAAGTAAGTTGTGACAAGGCTGAAAAGAAAAATGCAGATAGGTTAATGAGTGGACCAAGATTTGGCAAGTAGAGTATGATGCAGGAAATATGAAATTGTCCATTTGTCAGGAAGAATGAAAAAGAAGCAAATCATTTAAAAGTGAGATTGCAGAGCTCTGAAATGCAAGTGATCTGGGTTGCCTCCAGCATTAATCACAGAAGGTAGGTATACAGGTATAGCAAGTAATTAGGAATGCATTAAAATGTTATAATTATTTGCTGGAGGATTTCAATACAAAAGTGAAAGTTATGCTTCAGTTACACTCGCTATTTGAGAATCTACATCCTGTGGTACTGTGTATGGTGTTAGTATTCTTATTTAAGGAAAGATGTAAATCAGTTGGAAGCAGTCCTGAATATTTCCAAAACTAATACTTTGAATGGATGTATAGAATGGTTTTTTAGGGGAAGCTGCTCTGGAGCTTGCCATTGAACAAGCCACTGACTTGTACCAACAAGCTCTTAAGACAACTAGTGGTAGACAACAAATGCTGTCCTTGCCAGAGACTTCAACATCCTAGGAATTTATTTTAAATGTTTCACCTGCAACTTCAAAATCACGCACCAGGAGAATAAGGATGTAGGCTATTTCCCTCCTGCCATCAGACCTAAAACTGACAGATGATATAAAAACAGGAAGCGAAAAACTAAATTGATGGACTACTACCACATTTTGGAAAAATTGCTTTTTGCAGCTAAGAAAAATCGATGTAAGGGACATAACACCAATTGGAAGAAAATAAAGTGTTTCTACAACAAAGAATTACACAGATATTCCCTATTCTGAAATGGAATTATATAACACATTTTTGTTGCAGAATCACCTGCCCAAATGCATGGCAAGAAAGTGATGCCAAATAAAATCTGATGACAATATGAGGACATATAAAAAGACAACATTACTGTGTCATGAATTTTAGAAGAAAATACATATAAAGGTAACTGAAAACATATAGAATATTAACAATGTTACTATATGAGTATAAAATATTATTCTATGTGAGTACACTTTCAATTTTACTAACCTGGAAATGGAATCCTATTGTCAAAACGATTTGCTCTGGAGTATCCTAGAAAACAGCATATACTTTCAAATCTTTAACCAATTGAGATATTCAATCCAGCTTCAGGAACTCACATACTTAGATGTTTATCAGATGACAGTTGAAAAAAAAAACTTAAAACACTCCATACAAATATCAGGATTTTTAAAATTCAAAATAAAATCGAAGAACAAAATAATAATGGGAATTTGTCAGAAAGGTAAGGCAATAATTACAAGGGATTTTAATGTACATGTAGACTGGATGAATCAAATAAGCAAGGTTGGCCTCGATGAGGTGTTCACAGAATGTTTTCAGGATACTTTCTCAGAACAGCATGTTCCAGAACCTATCACCTGACAGGAGATATTAAGAGATCTGGTATTGTACAACAAATAGAATTAATTATGTCATGGTGAAGGCATTCCAAGGGAGTGGTGATCACTGGAAGATTGAATTTTACATTTAGTTTCAGGGGCAGAAGACTGGATCCAGGACGAGTTTTTTAAAACTTTAATAAGGGCAATTATGAAGGCAGAGTTAGCTGAAGTGAACAGGAAAATAAAGTTAAGGGACAGGTCAATAGAGATCAAAGGACAGATATTTCAGAATATACAAAACAGATACATTCCAACAAGAATGAGCATTTCCATGGCAAGGAGTCAACATTATGGTTAACAAATTAAAGGTAGAATCAAATTTAAAGAAAAACCGTATAATTGCACAAATACAGTTGACAGGTCAGAGACTGGTCAGAATATGAAGAACATCCAAGAATGCTTAAGCTATTAATGAGGAGGAAAAATAAGGAGAGGAACACATGAGAAAGCCAGTTAGAAATACAAAAACAGATAGTAAGAGGTTTTATAGATTTGCTAAAAATAAGAGTTAACAAATTGAGCAATAGTCACAATTCAAAATGGATCTGGAGAATTAACAATGGAAAATAAGGCAAATGAACTGAACAGATATTTTGCAATCATCTTTATCATAGAGTATACAAGTAACATCCCAAAAATAGTTGAAAATCAGGAAATAAATGTGAGGGAGGACCCCAGAAAAATTCAATTACCACTTAAGTGGTAAACTGTTGGAACTGCAGGCTGACAGTCCTGATGGACTTCATCCAAACATTTAAAACAAGTGGCAAGTGTGATTGTCAATGCATTGATTTTAATGTTCCCTAGACTTTGGGTATGGTCCCATTAGATTGTAAAGTAACCAATGAAACCCCTTTAATCTAAAGGGAGGGAAACAGAAACTACAAGACTGGTAGCTGAACATGTCATAGAGAAAACACTGCAAGCTGTTTTAGAGACATTATAGCAGGGCATATAAAAACATTGAAGGCAGAGTTCAAATTATTTTGTAAAAGAAAAACCATGTATTGGAGATATTTGAAGTCAGAACATGCTCAGTGGGTAAAGGGGAGCCAGAGAAAGTACTTTGTTGAGATTTCCAGAAGGCATTTGATAAGTCACCACATCAAAGGCTATTGCAAAACCTGGCTGTTGCATGGTGTAAGAGGTAACATATTGGCATGGACAGAAAATTGGCTAGCTTATACTAAAAACAATAGGCATAAAAGGGCCATTTTCTGGTTGACAAAATCTAACAAGTGTATGGCGCACGAATCAATGCTGGAGCTTCAAGTTTTTACAACTCATACTTGGACGAAGGAACCGAAGGTACGGTTGTTAAGTCTGCTGATAACAAAAGGTAGTTAGGAAAATAAGGTGAGAAGATGACATAAGGAGACTACAAAAGAAAATAGATTAAGTGAACAGACAAAGAATGATGAAATGGAGCATAATGTGGGAAAATGCAAAATTGTCCATTTTAGAAAAATAAATCATATTATCTAAATGGCAAGAGATTAAAAAGCTGACATGCAGAATAATCTGACGATCCAAGTGCATGAAAACAAAAGGCATATGCAGGTATGGCAAGTAATCAAGGAAACTAATAGAATGTATTGTTTATTACAAAGGCATTTGAACACAAAAGTAACGTGGTTGTGTTTCACTTATATAGGGCACTAATGAGATCATATCTGGAGCACTGTGTACAGTATTAGTCACCTTATTTAGGAAGTATGTATAAAGAAAGTGTTGGAAGCAGTTCAAAGGAGGTTTGCCAGACTAATACCAGGAATAGGCGGGCTGTTCTATGAGCAAAGGTTGGACAGGCTAAACTTGTATCTGCCGGAAGTTATAAGAATAAGAGTCTACTTAATCGAAACATACAAGAACCTCAGGAGTTTTAAGAGGGTGATACATCCTCTCATGAAAGAATCTATTCCTAGAGTTTGACGTTCAACAATAAGGGTTCATCACTTAAAAACAAGATTAGGCTAAACATTTCTTCTGAGGGCCTTTGGAACTCCCTTCCTGAAAAGGTGGTGGAAGCAAAATCTTTGAATATTTTTAGACAGAAGTTGATAGATTAGAGATAGCAAAGAGATAAAGGTTATAAAGGAGGTGGGAATACAGCTTTGAGGTTACAATCAAAACAGCCACAATCTTATTGAATGGCTATGTAAGTTCGGAGGACAAAGTCGCGCATTCCTGTTCCTAACTCATATACTTGTAATGAAAAAAACACTTTAAAACTCATCCAGAAAATCTGCTCAATAACCTAATATAGTAGATTGACAAGGATATCTACATTTATTAAATAGATATGAATTCAGTCCAAAACAAATGATGATACTATATTTCCTGTTCAATATCACCGTATGTGGAATTTTCACGCAGATAGACTCTGGCTTTTCTCCTCAGATTTCAGTACAACATAAAGTGTCTGCATGAACTTTTCAAATAATATCTAACTGAATTGCAAGAATGACCTCATAATAAAATTACAGATTTCATCCTTCCAAAGTTTTGGCTTATGTGCAGAGTTATACCACACTAGGGTGAAGGACTGTGACATTGAGAAAAATTGTGCTAATTGAGAGAACTCAAAAAACAGTTTAGTATTTTAAAATCATACTTTGGTATCAATAATAACTGCTGTTATTTCAAGAGAAAGTCACAGATGAGAGCAATTCATTTTCTGACTTGCCAGAACTCGTCCACCATCCACAAGTCCACAGGGTAATGCAATCCTTTCCTGCAATCAGAATGGGTGCAGATCCAAAACCCAAGAAATTCAACATCATCCAGAACAAAGCATCTGTCCACAATCATTCGTATGCACCCCTTCCACCATGTACAAGATGTACTGTAACTTACTCAGTTGACAGCATGCAAATCCACAATCCCCACCACCCACCAAGAATGTGGGTAGTAGTCAGATATGCATGACAACAGAAGCACCTGCAAATTCCTACTCCAAGTTATACACTAAGTGGCTTGGAACTATATCACTTTTCCTTCAATGTGGTTGGAGGAAACTTCTAGAACATGCTTCCAGACATATGAATTAAAAGCAAGAATAGGCCCTCGAGTCTGCTCCACCATTTGATAAGATCATGGTCGCTCAGATTGTGGTTTCTATTTTGCTGTCTACTTCCATTCCATTTGACTCTTTCGTAAAGAAGAATCTATCCACAGCAGATTTAAACATTCAATTACCTCCCACCACTGAAGAGAATTCTAAACTAACAACCCTCATGAAAACAGTTGTCCATGTGATCATCCTCAGACTCTACTTTTTATTGGTAGTCCCGAGTTCTACTCTCCCCAAAGGGGAAAAAAAACTTTTCAGAACTAATTCTTTCACAATCATATGCATTTCAATAAAATCACCTCTCATTCTTCTAAACTCCAACGATTACGGGCCAAACATGTTCAATTTTTACTAAGATATTTCCTCCCCTAATTACTTCTACCTAAACTACATGGATTGCACCAGTTGAAGGAGGTTCACTGCAACAATTTCAGGGACATTGAGCAATGATATCCAATGAAAGAATTAGAAATATTAACTCTGGTTCACTTTCCACAGTTGGATTCAAACCTTGCCGTGGTAGCTAGTGAAGTTCAATTCATAAATCTGAATTGAAAGCCAGCCTCGGTATGACCACCATGAATTTATAATGCAAATAGAAATAAATAAATACAATCACAGCATTGTAAAGTCTTGGTTTCGGGATGACATCAACTGGGATTTGAATATTGGAGGGCACATGATATTCAGTAAAGACAGGAAGCAAGACTCCCTTTCAAGTTGTGTAGCTGCTCCAAAGTTTGTCTGATGATGCACACATGCCAAGCCAATGCATTGACTTCTAGTTTCAGAAGGTGGTGTCACACACAGATCTCAGAGGTTCACACACTGAAAACAACATTAGAGGGAGTACTGGCAGGAAGACAGGAAAAGGGGAAGGATAGGTCAGTGCAGAGGAATGACCTAAGTTAAAAAAACTAGGAGGTAGAAGTGTTTGGGTACAGACAAGGAATTAAACAGGCAAAAAGTTAGTTGTGAAAATCGTGCACAGGCCTCCTAATAGTAATCACATGGTTTGATGGATTGTAAAGGAAAATGTAATGGGAGCTTGTCTGAAAGGCTCAGCAAAAATCATGTCTGATTTTAAACTACATTATAGAGACTGGATAAATAAGATGGGCAATTGCAGCCTATATGGGGAGGTCATAGGATGTTTTGGGATAGTTGCTGAGAACTGTATGTTCTGGAGCCAGAGAGCAGGCGATTCTAATTTATATGTTTAGATTCTTAATTCCTGTAAAAACCCAACAGGTTTGCTAACGCTTCTTAGGGAAATAAATCTGTTATTCTGGCCCACATGCCTTGAAACAATATCATTGGCTCTAAACTGGCCTCGAAAGCCATTTGGTTCAAGGGTGATTATGCAACAAATGCCAGCCTTGACATGAAAGAATTCTTTTTTTAAAAAAAACGTATTGCCAGTATTTTCTGTGTTTTGTTTAAAGATTTCCACAATGTCTTGCTTTTGAAACAGAATTGTAGGTTTGGGAAGTAATAAAATTTGCATGGGTGGATTAAAGGATTATTCTCTTAGGTTCCAGCAAAAAGACGTCACTGACTTTTAAAATAGTACTTTTTACACTGTATGAACCCATGCCAAACAGGGGGCACATTAAACAATAAGATACTCCAGTCTATTATCCTGTCAACAAAAAAAAGAGAGATCACATCTTTGACAGGTAAAGGAGATTTTTTTGAAGCTGAAACACAATAAAAATATATCAGAAATGCAGCAGATTCAAGTTGTTCTATAATCTTTGAAGGTAAAGCTCAAAGCTGCGCTTTGAATAGCAGTGCCCATTTTTGTAAACAGCATTTTCTGATTTGTGTAATGGAAATATTAGTCATGCCAGAGTCATTGTACTGTACAGGCAAAGCCAGAAAACACAAGTTAGAAAAAACAAATTGCAGATCGCAGACAGCAGCAGCACACCCCTTGTGCACTTTTCAACCACAGGACTCAGGTGTCTCCTGGTCACCATCGCCCTATCACTTCACCGCACCTCTCATTCTCCTCTTATATTCTCCCCCTCCCACATTCCAGACCTCTCTCCACTCCACTCATGTATTCTTCCAATTCCCCCACCCCACCCTACTCTCCTCTCTAACTGTCCTCCTCCCACTCACCACTTCCGATCCCACACATTCCCTCTCTCCACCTCCCCCAAGTCCTCCTTTCTCCCCTCCCTCACCTGCACACCCCCTCCCCGCTCCTCATAGCTAGGGTTATGTTAATGACTAGGACCCCTGAAGTCTTAAATTCAAAACTCCTACTGGTAAATTGTAAAACAAATTTGTCATTTGTGAATTAGTATGAAAATTTTCTCCCCAGCACTGGGCTGTCACAAAATTCATTCATTGAATGTGTCTTATCTATTTGGGCTGAATCAGACTCAGAAAGCAAAATCGACAGTAAAGAACACCCTAACAAATTATTTTAATTTATTTTTTAAAACTTAAAAAAATGGAGGGTTATGGGTAAAATGAAGGAAAGTAGAGTTGAGAATTATGACCGGCTATGCTCAGGAGACAGATCCAATAGATTAAGTGGTCTACTTCTGCTCCAACAATTTGTGATCTTCCATTCCCTTCTCCTCCACCTCCTCATCACTTCGCTCCCAACTTCTCCTCCTCTCCCTCACCCAGCCCCACCCTCTTCCCTTATTTCACGTACATTCCCTGCCTCCCTTATCTCCCTTCCCCTCACCCACTCCCATTTCCTATCCACTTTCCTCTCTTATTCCCCTACCCTCTCCTTCATCTCCACTATACCCCCGTACCTTACACTACCGCCAAAACCCTACCCCTCCTGCCCCTGAACCACCCCACCCTCGCCCCTCCTCTCCATTCCCCCCTCGCCCACACCTTGCCATTCGCCCCCTCAACATTCCCCCCCTCGCCACCTCCTCTCCGTTCCCCCCCCGCGCCCCCATTTCCCCCCCCTCACCCCCATTTCCCCCCGGCCCCTCCCCTCTATTTCCCCCCCCTCGCCCCCTCCCCTCCATTCTCCCCTCGCCCCGTCCTCGCTATTCACCCCCTCCTCGCCATTCGCCCCCCTCGTCCCCTCCTATGCCATTCCTTCCCCTCGCCCCCTCTTCTCCATTCCCCCCACCTCGCCCCCTCCACTCCATTCCCACCTCGCCCCCTCCTCTCCATTCCCCCCACCTCGTCCCCTCCTCTCCATTCCCCCCACCTCGTCCCCTCCTCTCCATTCCCCCCACCTCGTCCCCTCCTCGCCATTCCCCCCACCTCGCCCCTCCTCTCCATTCACCCCACCTCGCCCCCTCCTCTCCATTCACCCGACCTCGCCCCCTCCTCTCCATGCCCCCCACCTCGTCCCCTCCTCTCCATTCCCCCCACCTCGTCCCCTCCTCTCCATTCCCCCCAACTCGCCCCCTCCTCTCCATTCCCCCTACCTCGCCCCCTCCTCTCCATTCCCCCCACCTCGCCACCTCCTCGCCATTCTCCCTCCTCTCCATTCCTCCCCGCCCCCTCCTCTTCATTCCCCCGCCCCCTCCTCTCCATTCCCCCCTGCCCCCTCCTCTCCATTCCCCCCACACCCTCCTCTCCATTCGCCCCACTCTACTCTCCATTCCCCCCCTCATCCCCCCTCTCCATTCCACCCCCCGTGCCCCCTCTCCATTCCACCCCCTCGGCACCCCCCCTCTCCGTTCCACCCCACACCCTCCTCTCCATTCGCCCCACTCTCCTCTCCATTCCCCCCCTCATCCCCCCTCTCCATTCCACCCCCATGCCCCCTCTCCGTTCCACCCCCTCGCCCCCCTCTCCGTTCCACCCCCTCGCGCCCCTCTCCGTTCCACCCCCTCGGCACCCCCCCCTCTCCGTTCCACCCCACACCCTCCTCTCCATTCGCCCCACTCTCCTCTCCATTCCCCCCCCCTCATCCCCCCTCTCCGTTCCACCCCCTCGCACCCCCCTCTCCGTTCCACCCCCTCGCCACCCCCTCTCCGTTCCACCCCCTCACCCCCCCTCTCCGTTCCACCCACCTCACCCCCTCCTCTCCATTCCCTCCATTCGCCCTCCTCGCCCCCTCCTCTCCATTTCCCCATCTCGCCCCCTCCTCTCCATTCCCCCATCTCGCCCCCTCCTCTCCATTCCCCCATCTCGCCCCCTCCTCTCCATTCCCCCTCCCCCTTCTCTCCATCGCCATTGCCCCCCTCGCCCCCTCCTTGACATTCCCCCCTCCCTCCTCTCCATTCCCCCCCACACCCTCCTCTCCATTCGCCCCACTCTCCTCTCCATTCCCCCCCTCATCCCCCCTCTCCGTTCCACCCCCCGTGCCCCCTCTCCGTTCCACCCACCTCACCCCCTCCTCTCCATTCCCCCCGCCCCCTCTTCTCCATTCGCCCTCCTCGCCCCCTCCTCTCCATTTCCCCATCTCGCCCCCTCCTCGCCATTTCCCCTACTCGACATTCCCCCCTCCCTCCTCTCCATTCCCCCCTGCCCCCTCCTCTACATTCCCCCTTGCCCCCTCCTCTCCATTCCCCCCCACACCCTCCTCTCCATTCGCCCCACTCTCCTCTCCATTCCCCCCCCTCATCCCCTCTCTCCGTTCCACCCCCCGTGCCCCCTCTCCGTTCCACCCACCTCGCCCCCTCCTCTCCATTCCCCCCGCCCCCTCTTCTCCATTCGCCCTCCTCGCCCCCTCCTCTCCATTTCCCCATCTCGCCCCCTCCTCTCCATTCCCCCATCTCGCCCCCTCCTCTCCATTCCCCCATCTCGCCCCCTCCTCTCCATTCCCCCATCTCGCCCCCTCCTCTCCATTCCCCCTCCCCCTTCTCTCCATCGCCATTGCCCCCCTCGCCCCCTCCTTGACATTCCCCCCTCCCTCCTCTCCATTCCCCCCCACACCCTCCTCTCCATTCGCCCCACTCTCCTCTCCATTCCCCCCCTCATCCCCCCTCTCCGTTCCACCCCCCGTGCCCCCTCTCCGTTCCACCCACCTCACCCCCTCCTCTCCATTCCCCCCGCCCCCTCTTCTCCATTCGCCCTCCTCGCCCCCTCCTCTCCATTTCCCCATCTCGCCCCCTCCTCGCCATTTCCCCTACTCGACATTCCCCCCTCCCTCCTCTCCATTCCCCCCTGCCCCCTCCTCTACATTCCCCCTTGCCCCCTCCTCTCCATTCCCCCCCACACCCTCCTCTCCATTCGCCCCACTCTCCTCTCCATTCCCCCCCCTCATCCCCTCTCTCCGTTCCACCCCCCGTGCCCCCTCTCCGTTCCACCCACCTCGCCCCCTCCTCTCCATTCCCCCCGCCCCCTCTTCTCCATTCGCCCTCCTCGCCCCCTCCTCTCCATTTCCCCATCTCGCCCCCTCCTCTCCATTCCCCCATCTCGCCCCCTCCTCTCCATTCCCCCATCTCGCCCCCTCCTCTCCATTCCCCCTCCCCCTTCTCTCCATTCCCGCCATCGCCATTGCCCCCTCGCCCCCTCCTTGACCTTCCCCACCTTGCCGCCTCCTCGCCCTTCCCCCCTCCTCGCCCCCTCATCGCCATTCACCCCCGCCCGCTCCTCGCCATTCCCCCCTGCCTCCTCCTCGCCATTCCCCCGCCCCCTCCTCTCCATTTCCCCTCCTCGACATTTCCCCTCCTCGACATTTCCCCTCCTCGACATTCCCCCCTCCCTCCTCGACATTCACCCCTCGCCCCCTCCCCCCCACGCCCCCTCCTCCCCATTCCCCCTCTCGCCCCCTCCTCTCCATTCGCCCCCATCGCCCCTCCTCTCCATTGCCCCATCGCCCCTCCTCTCCATTCCCCCCATCGCCCCTCCTCTCCATTCCACCCCATCGCCCCGCCTCTCCATTCCCCCCTATCGCCCCTCCTCTCTATTCTCCCCCCACCCCCTCCTCTCCATTCCCCCCCTCACCCCCTCCTCTCCATTCCCCCCTCACCCTCTCCTCTCCATTCCCCCCCCCCTCACCCCCTCCTCTCCATTTCCCCCCCTCACCCCCTCCTCTCCATTCCCCCCCTCACCCCCTCCTCTCCATTCCCCCCCACATCCCCTCCTCTCCATTCCCCCCTCACACCCTCCTCTCCATTCCCCTCACCCCCCGCCTCTCCATTCCCACCCGCACCCCCTCCTCTCCATTCCCCCCCTCTCAACCCCTCCTCTCCATTCCCCCCCCTACCCCCTCCTCTCCATTCCCCCCCCTCACCCACTCCTCTCCATTCCCCCCCTCACCCCCTCCTCTCCATTCCCCCCCTCACCCCCTCCTCTCCATTCCCCCCCTCACCCCCTCCTCTCCATTCCCCCCCCTCAGCCCCTCCTCTCCATTCCCCCCCTCACCCCCTCCTCTCCATTCCCCCCCTCACCCCCTCCTCTCCATTCCCCCCCTCACCCCCTCCTCTCCATTCCCCCCCTCACCCCCTCCTCTCCATTCCCCCCCCTCACCCCCTCCTCTCCATTCCCCCCTCACCCTCTCCATTCCCCCCTCACCCCCTCCTCTCCATTTCCCCCCTCCACACCCACCTCTCAATTTCCCCCCCGCCATTCCCCCCATCGCCCCTCCTCTCCATTCCCCCCCATCGCCCCTCCTCTCCATTCCCCCATCGCCCGTCCTCTCCACTCCGCCCCATCGTCCGTCCTCTACATTCCCCCCCCCTCACCGCCTTCCTCTCCATTCCCCCCCTCACCCCCTCCTCTCCCTTCCCCCCCTCACCCCCTCCTCTCCATTCCCCCCCTCACCCCCCCTCCTCTCCATTCCCCCCCACATCCCCTCCTCTCCATTCCCCCCTCACACCCTCCTCTCCATTCCCCCCTCACCACCGCCTCTCCATTCCCACCCGCCACCCCCTCCTCTCCATTCCCCCCCTCAACCCCTCCTCTCCATATCCCCCCCTACCCCCTCCTCTCCATTCCCCCCCCTCACCCACTCCCTCTCCATTCCCTCCCCTCACCCCCTCCTCTCCATTCCCCCCCTCACCCCCTCCTCTCCATTCCCCCCCACACCCCCTCCTCTCCATTCCCCCCCACACCCCCTCCTCTCCATTTCCCCCTTTCACACCCACCTCTCAATTCCCCCCCCGCCATTCCCCCCCATCGCCCTCCTCTCCATTCCCCCCATCGCCCCTCCTCTCCATTCCCCCCCATCGCCCCTCCTCTCCATTCCCCCCATCGCCCCTCCTCTCCATTCCCCCCATCGCCCGTCCTCTCCACTCCGCCCCATCGCCCGTCCATCCACTCCGCCCCATCGCACCTCCTCTCTACTACCCCCCATCGCCACTCCTCTCCATTCCCCCCCACATCCCCTCCTCTCCATTCCCCCCCTCACACCCTCCTCTCCATTCCCCCCTCACCACCGCCTCTCCATTCCCACCCGCACCCCCTCCTCTCCATTCCCCCCCCTCAACCCCCTCCTCTCCATATCCCCTACCCCCTCCTCTCCATTCCCCCCCCTCACCCACTCCTCTCCATTCCCTCCCCTCACCCCCTCCTCTCCATTCCCCCCCTCACCCCCTCCTCTCCATTCCCCCCCACACCCCCCTCCTCTCCATTCCCCCCCACACCCCCTCCTCTCCATTCCCCCCCACACCCCTCCTCTCCATTCCCCCCCTCACCCCCTCCTCTCCATTTCCCCCTTTCACACCCACCTCTCAATTTCCCCCCCGCCATTCCCCCCATCGCCCCTCCTCTCCATTCCCCCCCATCGCCCCTCCTCTCCATTCCCCCCCATCGCCCCCTCCTCTCCATTCCCCCCCATCGCCCCTCCTCTCCATTCCCCCCATCGCCCGTCCTCTCCACTCCGCCCCATCGCCCGTCCATCCACTCCGCCCCATCGCACCTCCTCTCTACTACCCCCCCATCGCCACTCCTCTCCTCCACTCCCCCCCATCGCCCCTCCTCTCCATTTCCCCCCCCCCCGTCGCCCCTCCTCTCCATTCCCCCCCCGTCGCCCCTCCTCTCCATTCCCCCCCCATGGCCCCTCCTCTCCATTCCCCCCTCACCCCCTCCTCTCCATTCCCCCCCCCATGGCCCCTCCTCTCCATTCCCCCCTCACCCCCTCCTCTCCATTCCCCCCCTCACCCCCTCCTCTCCATTCCCCCCCCCATGGCCCCTCCTCTCCATTCCCCCCTCACCCCCTCCTCTCCATTCCCCCCTCACCCCCTCCTCTCCATTCCCCCCTCACCCCCTCCTCTCCATTCCCCCCCTCACCCCCTCCTCTCCATTCCCCCCCCATGGCCCCTCCTCTCCATTCCCCCCCCATGGCCCCTCCTCTCCATTCCCCCCCATGGCCCCTCCTCTCCATTCCCCCCCATGGCCCCTCCTCTCCATTCCCCCCCATGGCTCCTCCTCTCCATTCCCCCCTCCTCTCCATTCCCCCCCATGGCCCCTCCTCTCCATTCCCCCCCCCATCGCCCCTCCTCTCCATTCCCCCCCCCCATCGCCCCTCCTCTCCATTCCCCCCCCCCATCGCCCCTCCTCTCCATTCCCCCCCCCATCGCCGCTCCTCTCCATTCCCCCCCCCATCGCCCCTCCTCTCCATTCCCCCCCCATCGCCCCTCCTCTCCATTCCCCCCCCCCATCGCCCCTCCTCTCCATTCCCCCCGCCATCGCCCCTCCTCTCCATTCCCCCCCATCGCCCCTCCTCTCCATTCCTCCCCATTGCCCCTCCTCTCCATTCCTCCCCATCGCCCCTCCTCTCCATTTCCCCACCCTCACCCCCTCCTCCACCCTCACCGCCTCCCCTCCTCTCCCTCATCTCCTACCCCCACCCTCACCCCCACCACCCCTCCTCCCCAACCCTCATCCCCTCCCCTCCTCCACCCCCTCCCCCATCCTCAGCCCCCCTCCCCTCCTCCACCCCCTCCTCCACCCTCACCCCCTCCCCTCCTCCATCCCTCCTCCACCCTCACCCACTCCCCCTCCACTCCTCCACCCTCACCCCCTCCCCTCCTCCACCCCCCTCCCCCTCCCGTCCTCCACCCCCTCCTCCACTCTCACCCCCTCCCCTCCTCCACCCCCTCCTCCACCGTCACCCCCTCCCCCCTCCCCTCCTCCACCCTCCCCTCCTCCACCCACCCTCACCCCCTCCCCTCCTCCACCCTCACCCCCTCCCCTCCTCCACCCTCACCCCCTCCCCCTCCCCTCTCCACCCCCTCCCCTCCTCCACATCCTCCCCCACCCTCATCCCCTCCCCCACCCTCACCCCCTCACCCCACCCCATCACCCCCTCGCCTGCTCCACCCCCTCCCCCACCACCACCTCCCCTCCTCCACACCCTCCCCCCTCCCCCTCTCCTCCCCTACCCCTTACCCCACCCTCACCCACCCACTCACCCCTCCCCTTCCCCTCCCCCTCACTCATCCCCTCCCCCACCCCTCCCTCATCACCAACCCCCACCCTCACCCTCCCCCACCCTCACCCTCTCCCCCTCCCCCACCCTCACCCAATCCTCCCTCCCCCACCCTCACACCCTACCCCATCCTCTCCCCCACCCTCACCCCCCTCCCATCCCCTCCCCCACCCTCACCCACCTCCCATCCCCATACCACTCCCCCCTCCTCCTCTCACACCACCTTCTCCTCCTCCCCTCACCCCTCCCCCTCCTCCTCCCCTCCTCCTCCCCTCACCCCTCCCCTCATTCCTCCTCCTCCCCTCCACCCCTCCCCTCACCCCTCCCCCTCATCCCTCCCCCTCACCCCTATCCTCCCCCTCCTCGTCCCCTCACCCAATCCTCCCTCCCCCACCCTCACACCCTACCCCCATCCTCTCCCCACCCTCACCCCCCTCCCCATCCCCTCCCCCACCCTCACCCACCTCCCATCCCCATACCACTCCCCCCTCCTCCTCTCACACCACCGTTCTTCCTCCTCCCCTCACCCCTCCCCCTCCTCCTCCCCTCCTCCTCCCCTCATTCCTCCTCCTCCCCTCACCCCTCCCTCACCCCTCCCCCTCATCCCTCCCCCTCACCCCTATCCCTCCCCCTCCTCGTCCCCTCATCCCTATCCCTCCCCTCATCCCTCCCACACCCCTCACCCCTATCCCTCCCCTCACACTTACCGCTCCCCTCACACCTACTCCTCCCCCCTCCTCCTTCCCCCATTACCCCTGACCCCCTCCCCTCCCCACCCCCTCCTTCCCTCACCCCTCCCCTTCCCTCACCCCTCCCCTCTCCCCTCACCCCTCCCACACCCCTCCCCCTCCCCTCCCCCTCCCCTCACCTCTCCTCCTCCCCTCCCACCCTCCCCCCCTCTCCTCCTCCCCTCCCACCCTCCCCCCCCTCTCCTCCTCCCCTCCCACCCTCCCCCTCTCTCCTCCTCCCCTCCCACCCTCCCCCCTCTCCTCCTCCCCTCCCACCCTCCCCCTCTCTCCCTCTCTCCTCCTCCCCTCCCCCTCTCTCCTCCTCCCCTCCCCCTCTCTCCTCCTCCCCTCCCCCTCTCTCCTCCTCCCTACCACCCCTCCCCCTCCCTCCCACCCTCCCCCACCACCTCTCCCCTCTCTCCTCCTCCCCTCCCCCTCTCTCCTCCCCCCTACCACCCTCCCCCTCCCTCCCACCCTCCCCCACCACCTCTCCCCTCGCCCCTCCTCCCCTCACCCACCCCTCCGCCTCCCTTCACCCCACCCCCTCTCTTCACCCCTCCCCCTCCCTCCACCATTCCCACTCCCCATACCCCTCCCCATCCTCCCCTCACCCCATCCTTCCTCCTCCCCTCACCCCTCCAACTCGTCCTCCCCTCACCCCTCCCCTCATCCCTCCCCCCTCACCCCTCCCCCTCCCCTCATCCCTCCCCACTTCCTTCATCCTCCTCCCCACATCCCTCCCCCTCCCCTCCTCCTCCCCTCATCCCTACCCCTCCCCCTCCCCTGATCCCTCCCCCTCCTCCTCCTCCCCTCCCCTCATCCCCTCCTCCTCCCCTCCCCTCAACCCTCCTCCTACCCTCCCCTCATCCCTTCCTCCTCCCCTCAACCCCTCACTCCTCCCCTCACCCCTCACTCCTCCCCTCACCCCTCACTCCTCCCCTCACCCCTCACTCCTCCTCCTCCCCTCACTCCTCCTCCTCCCCTCACTCCTCCTCCTCCCCTCACTCCTCCTCCTCCCCCTCACCCTCCTCCTCCTCCCCCTCACTCCTCCTCCTCCCTCACTCCTCCTCCTCCCCTCACCTCTCCCCCTCCCTTCTCACCCCTCCCCGCACCCCTCCCCGTACCCCTCACTCCTCCTCCCCCTCCCAATCCCCTCACCCCTCCCCACACTCCCCCCTCTCCCTCCCAATCCCCTCACCCCTCCTCCTCCCCGCTCCCCCTCCCCCTCCCAATCCCCTCACCCCTCCCCTCACTCCTCCTCCTCCCCTGACTCCTCCCCCTCCTCCTCACCCTCCCCGCACCCCTCACCCCTCCCCGCACCCCTCACTCCTCCTCCCCCTCCCAATCCCCTCACCCCTCTCCACACTCCTCCTCCTCCCCTCTCCCTCCCAATCCTCTCACCCCTCCCCCTCCCCGCTCCCCCTCCCCCTCCCAATCCCCTCACCCCTCCCCTCACTCCCCCTCTCCTCACCCCCTCCCCCTCTCCCTCCCCTCACCCCCTCTCCTTCCCCCTCCCCTCACCCCCCTCTCCCTCCCCTCACCTCACCCCCCCTCCCCTCCCCTCACCCCCCTCTCCCTCCCCTCCCCTCACCCCCTCTCCCTCCCCTCCCCCTCACCCCCTCTCCCTCCCCTCACCCCCTCTCCCTCCCCTCCCCTCACCCCTCTCCCTCCCCTCACCCCCTCTCCCTCCCCTCCCCTCACCCCCTCTCCCTCCCCTCACCCCCTCTCCCTCCCCTCACCCCCTCTCCCTCCCCTCACCCCCTCTCCCTCCCCCACCCCCTCTCCCTCCCCTCACCCCCACTCCCCCTCTCCTTCCCCCTCCCCTCACCCCCTCTCCTTCCCCCTCCCCTCACCCCCCTCTCCTTCCCCCTCCCCTCACCTCCTCTCCTTCCCCCTCCCCTCACCCCCTCCCCTCACCCCCTCTCCCTCCCCCTCCCCTCGCCCACTCTCCCTCCCCCTCCCCTCAACCCCTCTCCCTCCCCATCCCCCTCACCCCCTCCCCCTCCCCTCTCCCCCCTCCCCCTCTCCCCCTCTCCCCCCTTACCCTCTCCCCCTCCCCCCCTCCCCCTCTCCCTCCCCTCACCCCCTCCCCCTCACCCCCCTCCCCCCTCTCCCCCTCCCCCTCTCCCCCTCCCCTCTCCCCCTCACCCCCTCCCCTCACCCCCCTCCCACCAACTCCCCACACCCCCCCTCTCACCCCCCTCCCCTCACCCCCTCCCACCCCCTCCCCTCCCCTCACCCCATCTCCCTCCCCACCCCCTCCCCTCACCCCCTCTCCCTCCCCACACCCTCCCCTCACCCCCTCTCCCTCCTCACCCCCTCCCCTCACTCTCTCTCCCTCCTCACCCCCCTCCCCTCACTCTCCCTCCCCTCCCCCTCCTCCCCCTCCCCACCCCCTCTCCCTCCCCTCCCCCTCCTCCCCCTCCCCACCCCCTCTCCCTCCTCACCCCCTCTCCTCACCTCCCTCCCCTCACCCCATCCCCCTCCACTCCCCCATCCCCCTCCCCTCACCCCATCCCCCTCCCCACCCCTCCCCTCACCCCATCCCCTCCACACCCCCTCCTCTCACCCCATCCCCCTCCCCACCTCCACCCCTCACCCCATCCCCCCTCCCCACCTCCTCCCCCTCACCCCATCCCCCTCCCCACCTCCTCCCCTCACCCCATCCCCACCTCCTCCCCTCACCCCATCCCCCTCCCCACCTCCTCCCCTCACCCCATCCCCCTCCCCACCTCCTCCCCTCACCCCATCCCCCTCCCCACCTCCTCCCCTCACCCCATCCCCCTCCCCACCTCCTCCCCTCACCCCATCCCCCTCACCACCCCACCCCTTCCCCCCACCCCATCCCCACCCCCTCCCCTCACCCCACCCCCACCCCTCACCCCATCCCCCTCCCCACCCTCACCCCCTCCTCACCCCCACCCCCTCCCCTCACCCCACCCCCTCCCCACCCCCCACCCCATCCCCTCACCCCATCCCCCTCCCCACCCCCACCCCTCACCCCTCACCCCATCCCCCTCGCCACCCCCCTCCACACCCCCACCCCCTACCCCTCCCATCCCCCTCCCCACCCCCACCCCCTCCCCTCACCCCATCCCCCTCCCCACCCCCTCCCCTCACCCCATCCCCCTCCCCACCCCCTCCCCTCACCCCATCCCCCCTCCCCACCCCCTCCTCACCCCCACCCCCTACCCCTCCCCACCCCCTCCCTCACCCCCAACCCCCTACCCCTCCCCACAACCCATCCCCCTCCCCACCCCAACCCACCCCCTCCCCTCACCCCATCCCCCTCCCCCACTCCCTCTCCTCACCCCATCCCCCTCCCCCCACCCCCACTCCCTCTCCTCACCCCATCCCCCTCCCCCACTCCCTCTCCTCACCCCATCCCCCTCCCCCACCCCTCTCCTCACCCCATCCCCCTCCCCCACCCCCTGTCTTCACCCCATACCCACCCCCACCCCTCACCCCATCCCCCTCCCCACCCCCCCCACCCCTCACCCCACCCCCCACCCCATCCCCCTCCCCACCCCCTCCCCTCACCCATCCCCCTCCCATCCCCTCCCCTCACCCCATCCCCCTCCCCTCACCCCATCCCCCTCCCATCCCCTCCCCCTCACCCCATCCCCCCTCCCATCCCCTCCCCTCACCCCATCCCCTCCCCTCACCCCATCCCCTCCCCTCACCCCATCCCCCCCCTCACCCCATCCCCCTCCCCGCCCCCCTCACCTCACCCCATCCCCCCCACTCCCCTCACCCCATCCCCCTCCCCGCCCCCTCACCTCACCCCCCTCCCCTCCCCTACCCCCTCCCCTCACACCATCCCCCTCCCCTCCCCCCCCTCTCCTCACCCCACCCCTCACCCCCTTCCCCACCCCTCACCCCCTCCCCTCACCCCACCCCTCCCCTTACCCATCCCCCTCCCCTTCCTCCTCCCCACCCCCTCCCATTACCCCATCCCCCTCCCCTTCCCCCTCCCCCACCCCCCCCACCCCCTCCCATTACCCCATCCCCCTCCCCTACCCCCTCCCCAACCCCCTCACTCCCTCCCCACCCCCCCTCACCCCCCTCCCCTCCCCCCTCACCCCTCCCAGCCCCCTCCCCTCCCCACCCCCCTCACCCCCCCTTACCCCCTCCCCACCGCCCCTACCCCCTCCCCAACCCCCTCACTCCCTCCCCACCCCCCTCACCCCCTCCCCTACCCCCTACCCCTTCCCCCTCACCCCCTCCCCTCCCCCCTCACCCCCCTCCCCTCCTCACCCCTCCCCACCCCCTCCCCCTCACCCCTCCCCACCACCCTCCCCTCCTCCTCCCCTCCCCCTCACCCCTCCCAGCCCCCTCACCCCCTCCCCTCCCCCCTCACCCCCTCCTCCCCTCCCCCTCACCCCTCCCACCCCCTCACCCCCTCCCCACCCCCCTCACCCCCTCCCCTACCCCCTACCCCTTCCCCCTCACCCCCTCCCCTACCCCCTCCCCTCACCCCATCCCCCTCCCATCCCCTCCCCTCACCCCATCCCCTCCCCTCACCCCATCCCCTCCCCTCACCCCATCCCCCTCCCCGCCCCCCTCACCTCACCCCATCCCCCCCACTCCCCTCACCCCATCCCCCTCCCCGCCCCCTCACCTCACCCCATCCCCCTCCCCTCCCCTACCCCCTCCCCTCACACCATCCCCCTCCCCTCCCCCCCTCCTCACCCCACCCCTCACCCCCTTCCCCACCCCTCACCCCCTCCCCTCACCCCACCCCTCCCCTTACCCCATCCCCCTCCCCTCCTCCTCCCCACCCCCTCCCATTACCCCATCCCCCCTCCCCTTCCCCCTCCCCACCCCCCCACCCCCTCCCATTACCCCATCCCCCTCCCCTACCCCCTCCCCAACCTCCTCACTCCCTCCCCACCCCCCTCACCCCCTCCCCTACCCCCTACCCCTTCCCCCTCACCCCCTCCCCTCCCCCCTCACCCCTCCCAGCCCCCTCCCCTCCCCACCCCCCTCACCCCCCTTACCCCCTCCCCACCGCCCCTACCCCCTCCCCAACCCCCGCACTCCCTCCCCACCCCCCTCACCCCCTCCCCTACCCCCTACCCCTTCCCCCTCACCCCCTCCCCTACCCCCCTCACCCCCTCCCCTCCTCACCCCTCCCCACCCCCTCCCCCTCACCCCTCCCCCACCACCCTCCCCTCCTCCTCCCCTCCCCCTCACCCCTCCCAGCCCCCTCACCCCCTCCCCTCCCCCCTCACCCCCTCCTCCCCTCTCACCCCTCCTCACCCCCTCCCCTCTTCCCCCTCACCCCCTCCCCACCCCCCTCCCCCTCACCCCTCCCCAACCCCCTCCCCCTCACCCCTCCCCACCCCCCCTCCCCTCCTCCCCTCCCTCTCACCCCTCCCCACCCCCCTCCCCTCCTCCCCTCCCCCTCACCCCTCCCCACCCCCCTCCCCTCCATCATCCCTCACCCCTCCCCACCCCCCTCCCCTCCATCATCCCTCACCCCTCCCCACCCCCCTCCCCTCCATCATCCCTCACCACCTCCCCACCCCCCCCCCCTCCATCATCCCTCACCACCTCCCCTCCCCTCCATCATCCCTCACCCCCTCCCCTCCCTCATCCCTCACCCCCTCCCCTCCCTCATCCCTCATCCCCTCCCCTCCCTCATCCCTCACCCCCTCCCATCCCCATCATCCCTCACCCCCTCCCCTCCCCTCCATCATCCCTCACCCCCCTCCCCTCCCCATCATCCCTCACCCCCTCCCCTCCCCTCCATCATCCCCTCACCCCCCTCCCCCTCCCCTCCATCATCCCTCACCCCCTCCCCCTCCATCATCCCTCACCCCCCACCCCCTCCATCACCCTCACCCCCTCCCCTCCATCATCCCTCACCCCCTCCCCTCCCTCCATCATCCCTCACCCCCTCCCCTCCCTTCCATCATCCCTCACCCCCTCCCCTCCCTTCCATCACCCTCACCCCCCTCCCCTCCCACCATCATCCCTCACCCCCCTCCCCCCCCTCCATCATCCCTCACCCCCACCCCTCCCCTCCATCATCCCTCACCCCCTCCCCTCCCCTCCATCATCCCTCACCCCCTCCCCTCCCCTCCATCATCCCTCACCCCCTCCCCTCCCCTCCATCATCCCTCACCCCCTCCCCTCCATCATCCCTCACCCCCTCCCCTCCACACCCTCACCCCCTCCCCACCCCTCCATCATCCCTCACCCCCTCCCCACCATCATCCCTCACCCCCTCCTCCACTCCTCCATCATCCCTCACCCCCTCCTCCACCCCTCCATCATCCCTCACCCCCTCCCCTCCCCTCCATCATCCCTCACCCCCCTCCTCCTCCCCTCCATCATCCCTCACCCCCTCCTCCCCCCTCCATCATCTCTCACCCCCTCCTCCACCCCTCCATCATCCCTCACCCCCCTCCTCCTCCCCTCCATCATCCCTCACCCCCTCCTCCTCCCCTCCATCATCCCTCACCCCCTCCTCCTCCCCTCCATCATCCCTCACACCCTCCTCCTCCCCTCACCCTCCCCCTCCCCACCCCTCCATCATCCCTCACCCCCCTCCTCCTCCTCTCACCCTCCCCTCCATCATCCCTTACCCCCTCCTCCTCCCCTCACCCTCCCCCTCCATCATCCCTCACCCCCTCCTCGTCCCCTCACCCTCCCCCTCGTCCCCTCACCCTCCCCCTCCCCTCCGTCATCCCTCACCCCTTCCTCCTCCCCTCACCCTCCCCCCCTCCCCTCACCCTCCCCCCCCCTCCCCTCACCCTCCCCCCCTCCCCTCACCCGCCTCCCCTCACCCTCCCCCGCCTCCCCTCACCCTCCCCCCTCCCCTCCATCATCCCTCACCCCCTCCTCCTCCCCTCACCCTCCCCCCTCCCCTCCATCATCCCTCACCCCCTCCTCCTCCCCTCACCCTCCCCCCTCCCCTCCCCTCCATCATCCCTCACCCCCTCCTCCTCCCCTCACCCTCCCCCTCCCCTCCGTCATCCATCACCCCCTCCTCTTCCCCTCACCCTCCCCCTCCCCTCCATCATCCCTCACCCCCTCCTCCTCCCCTCACCCTGCCCCTCCCCCATCGTCCCTCACCCCCTCCTCCTCCCCCCCCTCCCCCTCCCCTTCCCCTCCATCATCCCTCACCCCCTCCTCGTCCCCTCACCCTCCCCCTCCCCTCCGTCATCCCTCACCCCCTCCTCCTCCCCTCACCCTCCCATCTCCCCTCCCCCTCCCATCTCCCCTCCGTCTTCTCTCACCCCCTCCTCCTCCCCTCACCCTCCCCCTCCCCTCCATCATCTCTCACCCCCTCCTCCTCCCCTCACCCTCCCCCTCCCCTCCATCATTCCTCTCCCCCTCCCCTCCCCCTCCCCCTCCCCTCCATCATCTCTCACCCCCTCCTCCTCCCCTCACCCTCCCCCTCCCCTCCATCATCCCTCACCCCCCTCCTCCTCCCCTCACCCTCCCCCTCCCCTCCCCTCCATCATCCCTCACCCCCTCCTCCTCCCCTCACCCTCCCCCTCCCTCCCCTCCATCATCCCTCACCCCCTCCTCCTCCCCTCACCCTCCCCTCCTCTCCATCATCCCTCACCCCCTCCTCCTCCCCTCCCCCTCCCCTCCCCCTCCCCCTCCCCTCCCCTCCATCATCCCTCACCCCCTTCTCCTCCCCTCACCCTCCCCCTCCCCTCCCCTCCATCATCCCTCACCCCCTCCTCCTCCCCTCACCCTCCCCCTCCCCTCACCCTCCCCTCCCCTCCATCATCCCTCACCCCCTCCTCCTCCCCTCACCCTCCCCCTCCCCTCACCCTCCCCCTCCCCTCACCCTCCCCTCCATCATCCCTCACCCCCTCCTCCTCCCCTCACCCTCCCCCTCCCCTCCCCTCCATCATCCCTCACCCCCTCCTCCTCCCCTCCCCCTCCCCCTCCCCTCCATCATCCCTCACCCCCTCCTCGTCCCCTCACCCTCCCCTCCCCTCCATCATCCCTCACCCCCTCCTCCTCCCCTCACCCTCCCCCTCCCCTCCATCATCCCTCACCCCCTCCTCCTCCCCTCACCCTCCCCCTCCCCTCCCCTCCATCATCCCTCACCCCCTCCTCCTCCCCTCACCCTCCCCCTCCCCTCCCCTCCATCATCCCTCACCCCCTCCTCCTCCCCCCCCTCCCCTCCATCTTCCCTCCATCATCCCTCACCCCCTCCTCCTCCCCCCCCTCCCCTCCATCTTCCCTCACCTCCTCCTCCTCCCCCTCCCCTCCATCTTCCCTCACCCCCTCCTCCTCCCCCTACCCTTCCCCTCCATCTTCCCTCACCCCCTCCTCCTCCCCCTACCCTTCCCCTCCATCTTCCCTCACCCCCTCCTCCTCCCCCTACCCTTCCCCTCCATCTTCCCTCACCCCCTCCTCCTCCCCCTCCCCCCCATCTTCCCTCACCCCCTCCCCCTCCCCTCACCCTCCCCCTCCCCTCACCCTCCCCCTCCCCCTCCATCATCCCTCTCCCCCTCCCCTCACCCTGCCCCTCCCCTCCATCTTCCCTCACCCCCTCCCCCTCCCCTCACCCTCCCCCTCCCCCTCCCCCTCCATCATCCCTCACCCCCTCCCCCTCCCCTCACCCTGCCCCTCCCCCTCCATCGTCCCTCACCCCCTCACCCTCCCCCTCCATCGTCCCTCACCCCCTCCCCTCCCCCTCCATCGTCCCTCACCCCCTCCCCTCCCCCTCCATCACCCCTCACCCTCCCCTCCTATTCATTACTGCTAACCCCTTGCCCCAACCCACTCACCCCCACCGCGCACTGCCCACTTTAGTAAAATGGTCAGGGCGGAAATATCATATCTAGGCCTCAGTGTTAACGCATTCAACATGGACATAGATATAGGCAAAGTCCGGACTGCGGGGCAAACGGCTACCAGCCGTTCCCGACATCTAACTGTCCTTTCGGTGACTTATTGATTGATTCAAGGTCAATACCTACGCGAGCGCTGGCCTTTAACGGAACATAACAGACTGCGGTGCACGGCTCGAGGACAGCGCCATCTCCTAACAGACCCGTTCAGCCGAACGTCGATTGGCACCAGCCTGAATAAGGGACGATGTTCAATCTCCGAGCCATCGATTGCTAACCTTCAATCTGTTCAGCGTGGGCTGCTGTTGAGGAAGTTTACAACCATCTCTGTTTCACTCAATGGGCAATATTGCTAAGCTTACAGTGTAATTAGAGATGTTTAAGCAGTTATTAAAATTAAGACGAAAGGAGGATTAACACATTTCGTGTTTTTAAAAGTGTCCGGGACAGTTATGCTAGAACTAAGAAAGATGCTCAGCGCACAAAGCCTAGACAAAAGGAAATAAATCGCTTTGAAAAAGCTACGTTCTTATAACTCTGGTACTTGTATTAGCTGAGCCGCGTGACTGGAAGTAGTGCAGTAGTTGTTTCATATATTATGATTAATTTTTGTTTTTTTTTAAGGGTATGCCTTAGCGCATAAAATTGGGCAATGGCATTTCTTCGTTAAATATGTTTCTCGGTGTCAAAATTTAACTTTTAGAAGACATGGAATAGTGAGATATTTAGGTATGTGCGTTCGCACTTTTAAAACTTAATAATGATTATCTTGTAAATGTAAAACCCAGAAACGATCATGCCTAGTTAATATAGATAGCTATGGGAAAGTTGAACTTTTTTTTACATTCCGGCACGTCATCAGAACCATATTTAATGTTCTGGAAAAGTGAAAAACGATATTGTTACCCGGAATTTTCTCATCGGATGGTGTCCATCGTTTGTATTGTAAGTTAATGTATTTATGCAGCAACTTCCACACTAATTAAAATAACTACTTATCATAAAACCTCAAGTGTTTATGTGCACTTAAAGTAATAAAAGGAATCAATAAAAAAAACTTATAGTGCAATTTATGCCTACTTAATAAAGAAACAACTTGCACATAAAACTGTGATTTGTGGATTAAAATAATGTTCAAATAGATGTTGCAGACATATGAATATTAAATTTATTTATCAAATTATCAAACACTAACAGATCAGTTAGTTTTGTAGACTGAACCAATGTCTGCCCTAAATAACTTCAGGACAACGCGTAGGAATTTATGGTATTTATATTTTAGTATTTGCCATACACTGACAGTAATTACCTTGCGTAATTTTAAACCAAAATCGCATTCGGAACGATGTTGTGCTTTCGCATACGTAGGATTTTTTTGTGGTGGTTTTCACAAGCCATCTTTAATTTAGTGCCCATTGACATTGTTTTTCGTATTCAACAAATTTGAGAACGATTTGTATTTTATTTGTGAAGTAATAAGAAAAACATCAGAATTAAAACGCAATGTTGCATGTGCCCGTGAAAAACACTGGAAGATGGTGGTACGTGTTTGGTACAATCCAAATAGTGTTTCTCTGTGAAGTCCAGAACACCCATAAAATTATGAAGAAAGTTCTGAAGAAGGGTCACTAGACCCGAAACGATAACTCCATTTCTCTCTCCTCAGATGCTGCCAGACCTGCTGAATTTCCCAATAAATTTCTATTTTTGTTTCAGATTTTTAGCATTTTCAGTTCTTTGCTTTATTTATCCATAAAATTGTGTTCGTCATTTGACAGTTCAACTTGTTGTAAACTTCGAATTCATTTTTTCAAAACATCCAGAACTACAGGATCTATGTAAACATTAGCCATTAGAAATTGCAACGTTTCTGTTTTAGCAAAACAAATTTGTGTACGTACATTTTTGGCATACTGCATTAAAATATTAGATCTCCACATCAATGTTAAGACGATGACGCATTCATCGCTGGTTCCCTCTAGTTTTCTTTTACTAATTAAAATCACAGGCAAATTTCATCAAATCGGCTTTTTCAGATGGGGAACATGGAATATGTTTTAAATAAATGCAACCCTGTTGGAACGTTCAACAAAATATTAGTCTCAATCAGTCAGAAAATGCATCTAAAGAGATAGAGCACAGTTATGTATCCAACTAAATGCTATTGTCACCTTTGTGATAATTCGATACATTTTCTACGAAGGGTCGAGATTTGATATCCCCAAATATTAAGTTGACGAAAAATATAAGAGAAATGCACGTGATTGATCCAATCGAGATACAACCTAAACAGTGCAAATTGTTCATCTTCAAACCGTCATGAGATATTTGAAAATGTTGGTATTGCAAGCTAAGTTACTTCGGGTTTCAGTCAACTACGCATGCCAGTGTCAGTACTTAAGAGGAAAAAACTGCATAAACATTTTTAAAAAACGTTACAGCAACGACATATTCTTCAATACTTATAAAATTTCTAATGTTTCATGTTTTGCACAAACGTATTGGACAAAGAGAAAGCTTGGTTCATAACCTGGCCTCGATGAATGGTCAATTTTGTACTTTCTATGTAGTTAAGGAAAGTATAAATACTGTACATACAACACACATAAAGCATCTCCACATACGTTGCACTGAGCAGCGGATGTCTCCATAATGTGTACGCTTCTCTCAAAAAATTCGACATTAAAAAATGTTTCCACACGTTATCAGGTGCAATACCTGCCAGCTGATGATTTAAAATACTTTCAAGAACACAGCAACTGAAGTAATACAATCTTTTTTGTACATTTCTATTTCCAGCAACAATAAAGAAACGTGACCACAATCTTGATATTTACGACGTAAGCATTCATTTAATGTAAATTAGCAATGAAAACAACTGCGAAGCATTTAACGTAAACCGATACGATTCAGGAGAAAAAAGATCAAGCATTATGTATGCATTTTTGAAAGTATTCCATAAGTGTGCGTGTATTGTGTAAACATCCTGCTGTTAACCGTTGTGTAACCTGTAAATAACATGTTGATCTACCATAAGCAAATCAAAAGTTTACCTGATTTTAGCGTGCTTTGGTGTTTTAATGTCGCCGGCTTTAGGGACGATCCAGTCACCGCGCTCTCCGATGTGTCATTCCTCTTGGCCCCACCCCGGTGCCATCCCAGCTCCCCCGTGTTTAGCTAAGTAATAACAATAGCAGTAATACTCGCTAATTAAATTAATTACGAATGCTTGTCAGTGGTGGATTAATGGCCAATAGCAGCCGCTAGGTATGAGTTGCAGCCCAGGGGCTGATGATAACTGTGTTCCAGGAGTGGGGACACATCAAGACTACAAGGGGAGGTAATTGCTGAGTACAAGGGGCGCAGCTGGGCAAGCATTGCAAAGTATAAATAGTCTGACTTCAATAGCACATCAGTACTAGATCTACATCTCCGAGCAACCGAATTCTGGAAGATCAGGTTTGCATTTCAACTCCAAGACGACGTACCACAGATAAACATTGCACGGTTGATGTATTGGAGAGAATAAGAACAGACAGGGACATATTCCTCCGAACAGCCATGGAAGAACTTACAGCTTTTGTTTCGAAGTCTTTTGATCAAAAGGTGAAAGAAAAGAAGGATGGGATCACGTATCGAGAAGTTCTGGAGAGCGGACCTGTGCGGGCTCGGGAGCCGAGTCTGAGTGAAGGCAGCCGGGATGAAATGATCAGCGCGCAGCGTGGGGCGTCTCGATCCCCGAGCAGTGAGCCAGAGATCGGGCCAGAAAGACCGCGGGACAGCGGCACACCGAAACTGACCGATCCGGGTAAACAAGCCTCATACTCTTACACGCGGTAGTTAGCGTGTCTTTAGACGGCCCGCGTGATGCGATGTCATTGTATGGACTTACTATTTTCCTCGATGTGAACCTTGTTCTTAAATTCAAAGAGTATGAGCAAATTTACAGCGAAGTATAGAGTTGTTAACGTACTCATTTAAAAGTCAGTGGTTCTTTTTATAACTCAAATCATCGTAACTATATACGATTGGTGTTTAATTACGATACAATTCATGATTTAAATAAAATAGTGAAAGTTGCATGGTAGTAAGCAAAGCGGAATGTGTCCGCGATAATACCGAGAGGCCAGCATGTTTACAGAAAGATTCGGTCAATCTGATTATTGCGAAAAACTTAATGGCTTCTTCAGGTTTCTGTTTTTAAAGAATGTGTAATTTGCTTAATATCGGTTTTAAACAGATTTGATTTGGATATACTGAGAATAGTATCACGGTTGTGGTTTAGCAAAGAAACATTCAACGTCAGTTGCAATGCATTGCTTTTTTTATAGACGTTTGCCGATAGATAGATGACAATGACGGCACAGATCTTGTTCACATATTTAGAGTAGACGCTGTACAACTAAGTTTCCCCCACGTTACTGAAATAGGAATACAATTCCAAATCATCTTCCAGAAATGATTTAACAAACAAATCCTGTCACTTTATATAGGCCGCCATTTAGAAGAGCACTTATTAAACAATCTTTGTCTTCGCAATATTTATTGGCTATGTTTCACATTACAGAATATTGTCTATTTGTGTTTGCTAAACTTACTATCGAACATTATTACAACAATGCAAATATAGTACCCACTAAGCTCCCGAACTACATTCACTTCATTAATCATTTTGCGATATTTTCTTCAGTAAATTAATTTACGATAATAAATGAGATCCTTATAGTTAAATAAAATGAATCAGCTCTCCTTAATATAATGAATGTCATTACATTTTAGGTGCAGACAACGTTTTCAAACAGCAATTTTGCTCGATTTCTTTTGCTCCTTTTATCTGACTTCACAATACTTTGAAGCAACAAAAGAAATCGTGATTGCCTTCCCATGCGAGGTGCAATGTTTCACATTTTAACGTTATCCGTAATGTGTGGCACAGTTTATTTCTCACCACTGTTTAATGTACACATATAGTTGACAGATGTTGGTCCACTTAAAAACGCGTACTATTCATTCAAACAATAATCATGATAATGGCACCGGTGAGCAAGTTTCCGGAGCTTCGGGCAACAAAGCGCATTAATGCCCATGTCACTGTACAGTACTTCGTGTGGACACTTTGTAAACGTTGTATTTTTAGTTCTTTCAAAAAATGCGAACACTTTAGCAATCGGAATAAAGATCGTCCTAATACAAGGTGTCCTGGTTGAAAATGCGATGACCAAAATAGGTTGTGAATACTATGTAACCTGGTTAATGTATACGTTATACCAGAGTATTCGAGCCTCAACTCGTTGCGTATTGGGACACTGCTTATACATTTCGTAAAACAAAAGCATATGATCAAATCTAAAGGTCGAAATGTTTGTTTAGCTATAATTTAACAGATTCCACATCATGGTTTGTAAACATAGCAGTTCAGCTGTTCAAAATTGGTTTTTTGTCACAAACTAACACAAGTTGCAGATTTTGATTCTTGTCGACAAATAAAGGAGTGAGCAAGCTAGAGAAAGTAGCTGTAAAGTAAATTTCTAGCAACGCATTTAGAATATTTAAATGATTGAGATAAAATTAAAATGTATTAAACCAAGTTATTTGTGATAAATACATTTGTAATACTCAAATGTGCTGTGTATTGTCTTAATAAGGATAACGTGGCTGACGCCATGAACATCGAAGTTTATTACGTTAGTGTGTCCTAGTACAAAAAAAAATGAAAGCAGAAGGTTAACTTGGACAATGATAGAAAGTCGCCTGGAATAAAACACTTAAAAATACTGAACGATGAGCTTTCTTTTAAGGATTAAAACGTTACCACGTGGCGATGGAGAAAGCTACACATAATTCAACGACAAGTGCACTGGAAAAGACAGAAGTTACGTTAATTAATGTTATCATAACGTAATTACAATGGAAGCAACTTGCTTTTAGTTTCAGTTACTTGATAACTTTTTATATGCTCGGTCCAACTCATTCTTGCGCTAACTGGACCTTAAACAGTTGTGTAATTAGAGCGTTTGATGGTCATTTATAGGAAGCGGTGACATTAAAGATAGAAAAGAAGACCCCAAACCAGTAGAAGAAGAAGCGCAGACAAAAATTAAGCAACGGCGAAGTCGGACTAACTTCACACTGGAGCAGCTAAACGAGCTGGAAAGATTGTTCGATGAAACCCATTATCCGGATGCATTTATGAGAGAAGAGCTGAGTCAGAGACTGGGGCTGTCAGAAGCCCGAGTGCAAGTAAGGCAAATATATGTTACATGCGTCTGGTACACTAGAACATAGCAAAAAAAAGTATCTCAATTGAATTTGGTAACACAACGTTTTAATTTACTAGGTGAGCTTATAATTTATTTTTAACGAAGATTGTAGGTTACACTTCAATTAGAAGTAATTCAGTCCTATGTATAATCAGATATACGTGCATAGGAAACAAATGAGAAAATCTACACAGCATGAAAATAAAATTATATATGTTTACATAAATATCCTTCAGATGTTGACACTGTATACCGCTATGATGAGTTAAATATGTTTGAGCCGTAAGAAGTGATAATTAATTTACAGGAAGTTTCGGAGAAGTTGTAGTTGATAGGCCAGCGGCAGCTGCATCTGCTATTGGGAAATTGCTTGCATGCGCCCTCTGTTACAGTACCATCTGCATCAAGCTGTATAGTATTCTTAGGGGGGTTTCCAGCTTGTAATACGATAACGAGGTAAACTTAGCAGCAACTTGACCTGAACAAATCGACCAGCGTTCAAAACCATCAAACAGACCTGCAAAAGAAAAAGGTTGTTGCTTCAAGAACCATGGGGGTTGGGGGTGGGGAGATGTAAGATTTTTGCGATCGCTTTCCGTACTCCTTGTAGTTTCACTGTACACGATAAAATTGCAATTTTTCCTTCAAATTCCCATTTGTCTTTGCATTATCGCATCGGAAAGGGCGAGGATAAACTTTGTACATTGTACAAATCCTAAGCAGTCCTTTTTACGAATATTTGAATTTAATTTTAGTTTGTTATATGGAACGCTATATTGATCAGTGTCTATTAGTTTCTACAAAGTTTTCCTGTCTTCAATATTTGCTATACATGCAGCACTGCATATTTCAAACAATATTATTTCAAAATGCGTCATAACAATTGGAGCCTTGAAATCATTCGTCTTCATCAACTTTCTCTGTTACCTATTCCAGTTATCGAAAACAATTCTACATACTGCTATAATGTCATTGCTTACGCATTGCCAAGATCAACTGCAACTATATTTTGCCAACAGTCTCTGCGCTTTTAAAGACAACCCTGATTGGCTCTCTGATGTTAACAAAACCTAATCCCAAACGTGCGTGTTGAAAATCTGAAAAAAAATTTATGCAGATTGGATTTTGATACAGTAATCATTGGAGAAACAATCAGAGATACCTTTAACTGTTTTGTAAGGTCATTTTAGTACCCACAGTATGATTTATTTGCTATTTTGTCACATGCCAATGAAATATTGTATTAAGACACACTGGAATACGATAGAACAAAGGTTTTCATAAGATTGAGTGGCATATTAAACAAATAATCTGTTTGTTAACTAAACATTGCATTGTGATTTGAAGATGAAAAACGCTGAAGTTCAATTTGATAGAAAGTAAATTTGGTATTCCTGTTCCGAAACGGAGCAACGTTTATTTTTCTGTTAGTGTCTGGTTCTGGAAAAACTTCCTCATGTGATGGTACTTGCAGATAGAAATGATTCGAAATCGTACATGCATAATTAAACACCAGACTTTCATTTGAGAATTGCAAAGCAGCTTAACATATTAATGTGGTATTTATTGTATGGGTTTTAATCTGTGTCCTTGTGAGCACAATATTGTCTTGCAAAAATCAACAAAGGAATAAACATTCGATAATATATAGATAGATATGTTAACCTTGAATATTGCTAATTACCAGGTATCGATATCCTTTAGTATCAGGAGAACATTTTATTTTGCTTACAGACATAGTACTTTTATTTTAGTCTGCTAATGAGCCGAATCTTATTGGATGGAGCTCATTCTCAAATGTCAGGACCATTATCGGTGTAGTATTAGGTATCAAACCTTATCTAGTGCTTCTGGGATGACAACCTACGCTAGCAATGTAACGGGGCATGAAACTAATTTCGCCTGAAGCAGGAAAAATCAAGGAAAAAGTAAGATCTCGCATGCTCTCGGTTTCGGAGCTTCGGAGAGAAACCATCGTTTCTCTCCGAAGAGGCGGCCGTGCACGTGCATGTAAGAGTCGGATAATTAAAATTAACGAGGTCAATCATATTAATAATTAATAAGTCCGACGGGATATTGCATAGCATAGTTGTCAGCTTGAGCAGTCCAACTCGTACATCTGAAATACAGCTGCCAATCACTGCCACTAAATTCCTTCATTTTTTGCCGTATAGGTATGGTTTCAGAACAGAAGAGCAAAATGTCGAAAACAAGAGAATCAACTTCATAAAGGTATCTGTTAAATTACAGGTCCGGTGATATAACGTTACTAATACCCAGTCACATGCATTGATGTAAAATTTAAATGTGCAATGTCTTCAACCAAGGTTATAAGCCGACGAAAGGAGAGACAAATTTTAGTCTGGATTTTGGGGCCAAGGTGGGGGTTATGGAAAGGCAAGTGGGTGAACGTTGGAGGTTGAGGGTAGCTGGTAGTGGAACAAAAATAGTAAACGCTACAATCATTCATTCATTCATTGATTCATTCATTATGCATACACTGTGTAGCCTGATTTTAAGCAGAATTATGTTTTCCATCATTATGATGTCATTGTATCTGAAGTCACAAAAACTATTAAGATTAATGGCTCCAGACTCTGACGTGAGAACTTTTTCCTTAGATTTGAACTTCCTTTTACTACTGTAGGTGTACTCATTGGTACCACCAGTCAGTTCGAAGCTTGTCGAGTGGCACCATACGTTAACGTGGGAGCCTTGAGAATGCCATTTCAACAGGCAAGTATAAATGCATCAAAGCTCATTGCATACAATCTCCATTAGGGAAGATGCACGATCTTTTAACGTACTGTCGCTGCTTTAACGAAACTTGTTTTGGAAATAAAATTCCACTAATTATTTAAATATGTCATCTTCCTCATCTTTTGAGCAGTTCTCACCATGTTATTGCTAACACGATATTGATAATGAACACATACTATCAATAATTCTCCTTGGATGTTGTCCCAAAATGAGGATAAGTAACCATTGATGGGGGAGCAAAACCTATGAGGTTCTCTGATATGTTCGGGGAGTTTTTTTTCCACTTTTGTCACCATTTTCAATTAATCCCTAACTGTCCGTGTTATGTGGCGTGTTCTGCCTTTTATCAGTAAATGCTGCTAATACTGACACATTCTTAGCGTAGAAAGCTGTTTTTAAATGTCTAAACTCTTGCAAAAACTGTTGAACAGTTGCGGTATTCCTTATTTATGATTGCCGTCCTGCTCAAAGGACTCCCATATCGTAGAATAACCTGATTTTGCCTATGCATCTCGTCAATGAATTAGATTTGAACGGCACTGCGTTTATTCGGATTGCCCTTTGTGTGGGCTATCCAGACGTTCGACTAATTGAAACGGAATTTTATTCATTTGCACACATCTAACTGTACATTTTAAATACAACTTTTAAAATCTTTCATTGACAAATTGTGAGATTTAAAATCTATTCATGGGAGGTGGACCTTGCTGGCTGGGCCAGTGTGTATTGCCCAATCTCTATTTGCCGTTGAGAAGGTGGTGGTGAGCTGTCTTCTTGAACTGCTGCAATCCATTTGATGCCCTTAAGTGAGGTAATTCCAGAATTTTAACAAAGGGACACTGAAGGAAGTATATATTTCCAAGTCAGGATAGTGAGTGGCTTGGAGGGGAACTTCCAAGGGTTGTTCCCATATATTTGCTGCCCTTGTTCTTGGAGATGGAAGTGGTGACGCGTTGGGAATGTACTGTTGAAGGAGCTTTGATGAATTTCTGCAGTGCATAGAGATGTACAACACAGAAACAGACTCTTCGGACAAACTCGTCTTAGGATATCCTAATTCTGGATCAGTGGTGCTGGAAGAGCACAGCAATTCAGGCAGCATCCGAGGAGCTTCGAAACCTTAACTGGTCCCATTTGCCAGCACATGGCCCACATCCCTCTAAACTCTTCCTATTCATATAACCATCCAGATGCCTTATAAGTGTTGTAGTTGTACCAGCCTCCACCACTACCTCTGGCAGCTCATTTCATACAGGCACTACCCTCTGTGTGAAAAAAAGTTGCCCTTTAGGTCCCTTTTATATCTTTCCCCTCTCACCCTAAACCTATGCTCTCCAATTCTGAACTCCCCCACTCCAGGGAAAAGACCTTTTCTATTTACCCTATCCATGTCCCTCATGATTTTTAAAACCACTATAAGGTCACCCCTCAGCCTCTGACGCACCAGGGAAAATAGCCCCAGACTATTCGGCCTCTTCCTATAGCTCAAATCCTCCAACCCTGTCAACATCCTTGTAAGTCTTTTCTGAACCCTTTCAAGTTTCACAACATCCTTCTGATAGTGCCCTTAAAGTTTTTTTTTCTCAACAAATTAAGAAAGACTCAAAAAAAAATCATGATTTGGAGATGCTGGTGTTGGACTGGGGTGTACAAAGTTAAAAATCACACAACACCAGGTCAATTAAACCTGTTGGACTATAATCTGGTGTTGTGTGATTTTTAACTAAAAAAATTTCTAAATTCTGGTGTTGTCCCTAACATCTCTACCACTTTTAAAATCGAGATTTCTTAATGCTTTTCAAATACTTTGTTCACTTTAGCGAATTTCCACAAAGGTTTTCCTCCATCGTGGTGTGGGAGAGCAAAGTGTTGTTTCAAGTGGTATTTTCATACTTTACTCCGTTTTTGGTTAGAGCTATTTGCATGGCGAGGCGCCCTGGAGGACACATTTTGTTGCATTCCAGGGAATATGTTATAGCTCACCGGCATCGTTATCACTTCTGAGGCAAAGCGTTCACCATTCTTGGAAACAATAGAGTCTAACTGCAGTGTGTTGGTAAGACAATCTGTTTGCCACAGCCTGCGACCCCACTATATTGTCCGTTCGATGACTGTGTTCAAATAGTAGAATCGCTAAATGTGGGGAAATGCCGTATTCAACGAGCCACTTTCATTGTCTCTTTCAGTTCCTCAGAAGCAATTGTTTAAAACTCTTGTGTTACTCTTCGTGGTTTAACGCGTTCGAAGAAATAAGAGTCCATTAACCATACAGTCTTGGAACTGTGTACAATATCTGTTGTGCTGCCCCCAGCTTACTGGATGCAGCATTGAGAGAGCCAGGCACTGGACAAACTCTCCTTAACCCTTTTATTTCCTTCTCGTCTATTGATCAATGCACCAATACTATACAGTAACGTTTTCGCTTTTTAATCAGTTAAGTATTTGTTACCACTGCCTATTTTTGACGAACAGGGTATCTTATAACAATGTTCTCTCCTTATTCTGTTTCAGGAGAATCACTGCAACATGACTCCCTTGTCCTTTCAGGTCCAGGCGCAGCTGCAGTTGGACAGCGTGGCGCATGCGCACCATCACCTCCACCCACACCTGGCTGCACATGCGCCCTATATGATGTTCCCTCCACCGCCCTTTGGTTTGCCCCTGGCCACCTTGGCAGAATCCGCCACGGTGGTGGCAGCGGCAGCAGCAGCCAAAACCACCAGTAAAAACTCCAGCATTGCGGACTTGAGACTTAAAGCGAAAAAACACGCTGCAGCACTAGGGCTGTGATCCGAACAGTGATTCCAAATCCACAGATCTTTCAAAACAAAACCCTCCGAAGGAGGAAGGACTCGCAGCTGGGAAAAGTTCAGAAGTGAACTTTCTGCAAATCCATTTTAGCACAACTTTACTTGATACACCTGGGGGCTGGTCTCCTGTAGCATAATGGAAATTCCTTACGTATGCTTTTGCTTCCCATACACCATTGGAATAATTATTCAGAAATGGAAAATAGATCGCAAATCAGTCACGAACTGTTTATGAGAGTCAAGAGTGAACAATCAAATGAAATACGAAGAATTACTCTTGCATGTATATTTATACTATTTTCAATGATGCTTATGTCCTTTGAGTCAGAATTGCACTTGGTTTATGTTAGATGGAACAAACCATTGCTTTTGCAAGTGTGGAGAAGCAAAATAGTTTCAACGGTTCTCATTTTAGAATTTTCATGTGTACTATTTTCTTCTTCCAATAACATAAGTAATGGATAATTATAACTATTCTACCTAGATGTCCATTTGTTTTAGATCAAAAAGATATAAATTATGTATTCTACATTCTTACCGTTCTTACCTCTTGTAGCTTAAACTACAAGAGAAGGTACGGCCCTCTGTAAAAAAAATGTTGATACACGAACAAAATTTATTTTGGTTAAAATTGTGTATGGCTGATAGACTGTCAGTATTTAATTTTTATTTCATAGAAGTGTGTTTATTCATAAATATTTCTCTTGTGCTGTTGTGGGAATTTATTTCACATAGATGTTTATGGGATGTATTTCTATAAGGTGTTGGTTTCATTGAAACCTTGATTCAATCAATGAAGATCAGAATTTGAAGAGCTAATTGTAAAGGAATATTGCTCAGAGTAATACTGCCTTTCCCCAACGTCATGGTAAACCTTGAAAGCAAAGATGTTTTGCAGTTCGTAGATGCTGCGCCATTCTAGGATTATTTATAATAAAATGAACAGACTATTTGTACAAGTGTTCAACGATGACTCTAAAATGGAACAAAACCTTCGCTGTTGTACAGTTCTATGGTTTAATGTCAATGCAATTAATTTGAATGAAATTGATTAACGAAAATCAACTGATATTGATCTGATGTTGCATTTATTGCAACAAGTGCCAAGAAAGAGTGAAATGGTTTTATATATTTAATTAAAATATGTTGAATTCATCATCGTTTTTCTTTTATACCTCCCTGGACACGACTTTCAAATTTGAAGTTGCATTGTTAAATTTTGTGCATGGCATTTTTGTGTTCAAGAATATGAAGATATTTTTGAATTCACTATCGCAGCCTAAATAAGAAGGGGTATCCTTTTCACTGATGCTGTTCTTTACACTTTTGTTATGGCATTTTCGTTTAATTGCTATTTTTAGTACAAAAGGCAAGGAAACGTCACACGCTCCAACTTTCGTCAGTGATACACGTATATATGTCAAAAATTTGCGTGGTTTTAGATACATCTGATTTGTCTACAAGACTATATTCTTAAACAATGGTGAGAGTGCGATGTTCTTATCGTATGTTAAATTAATGTTAACGTTATTTTCATTCCTCATTGGTTGTACTTCTCGGAATTAATATGTCGTTTTAAAAAAACTGAAGGATAAGTACATGGAACAACAGAAACTGATCATTAAATCGTCACATCGATATACAAAAACAGCTGATCTGGGAAAGACAGGCAAAGATAAAATGGAAAAACATCTACCACTCATATACTTCCGAATGGTTAGGTTGATTTTAGCGCATTTTAATAAGAAATTGCATTTATAAACTTTTATACTGACGTTTAAAACAGAACCTGGTAAAGTAATTCTTACTTCAGGGTAAGTATGACGAATGAACAATATAACTATATCAATTCAATTTGACACAGGAAGGGTTCGCAAAATAAAATGCCGTGAACGAGAGGTTCATAGAGACCATATCCAGCATTCCATTTCAGCTCTTAATACTTCACCTTGAAAATAAATGTGCCTATTCAGTAATAAACTGTTCAATTTCAGATGTTCCAGCCTCAACACTTTCGGTGTCAAACTGTCCGAAAAGTGGAAAATTCCACTTGATTCAACAAACAAGGTGTACATGAGGCCCTCAGGGATTAGCGCGGATATGCACACTGACCATACCTGTAAAGTGAAAAGAGCTGCGTATTCACTTGACAGAGTTACTGGAATTCGTCATCTGCTCAGTTCACTGGGGGAGGGAACAGTGGATGTTAAGGTGTTGCATCTCACTAAGAGCGCATAACATTCAAAATTAATCTCCAGTCATGTACTAGTAAGACTTTATATCATAAAGTGTTCCGTTCGCAAAACTCATTTCACCTGCTGTGTGAGCGCAGAGGATACAGGAACTGCTGTTTAATATGAAGACAAGAAACGCTTCGGAAAGCAGAATATTCTCTGAGCCACTGCAAGGTTTGGGTTCCAGAGGCCTCGGGGAGAGGAGACAGCTGCAGCTGGAGTCGCACAGTGACCGGTGGGCCACCGAGGTGCCCGGGGCAGGGGAAACTGGTAAGGGATTCTGCCCAGTCTTTTTGCAGCCTCCTTCCAGCGGCATCCTGCTTTGTTTACTGAAGCTCAACTCCACAGCCAGTTCCTTTCAAGTTTGTTATGACATTTTGTTTTGAAGTTGCCATGGTACCGATTTGGCTGGAAGGCAGTGCGTCTATTTCAAACTTGGTAAAATCGACGTTAATGGGCGATAACACCCCCAGCGCGGGGTTGGTTTATTTCACATGCTTAATGGCGATTTCAGTAGCTGGGATAATCTGCCAAGACCCTGTTTGTTTCAGTCAGTTCATCTCTTTTAATATGCAATTCACTCCGCACCCTCCTATTGGGAACTTGAAACTTTTTAAAAGACATATCATTCTGAGGATATTACTATTTGACAAGGTTATCATTTCTTCCCCTTTGCCAATTGTTCTGACCAAATCGTAGTATTGTAGCCATGCCACCAGTTTGGTGTGGATACCCACATGAGGTGCATAGTGGTGAGTGCCACATTTTGATGAAGGCAAGCCTTGCCCATGTTTATTCTTCAACGTGGTAAAAGTTGTTGGTTTGGACCATGTTGCTGAAGATGCTTTGACTGAAATGCATGATACATTTGGAACAGTGAATGGTGTACCTCATGGAAACTACATTAACCTGGATAGTTCAAGTTATCTATTTGTTCTTCTACATGCATATCTAACAAGTCATGCAGATTCCATCACATCCATTCTCTATGCCTTTATTATAGTGGAGAGATTTTGGCAAGTCAGGGGTGAGCTGCTTGTGGCAGAGCATCTCTTTCCTACTTTACTAGCTAACTAATCATATGGCTGAATTAGTGGAGTTTCTGGTCAGTGGTGATTCTGAGGATGTTGATAGTAGGAACTCCACTGTGGTAATAGCATTGAATGGCAAGCGGAACTGGTTATGCAAGGATCTTATGGAAAGTAATTTTTGCCAGACAAATGATCCTAGAAATTTTGCTGGCAATTAACTAACCCAAGCTAAATGTTGGTTAGGCCATGGTGCAAATAGATGAGGATTGATTCATTATCTGAGAAACTGTATTTAGATCTGAATATCGTGAGTTATCAGTGAACTGGCCAACTTCAGATTTTGTGATGAAGGAAAATTTAAACAGCTCAAGATTATTGCGCTAAGGTATTCAGACATTCCTGGAAAGGTAGGATGGGGGGAGGTTGGAGTGTTGGTGATAACGTGACTACCTTCCAATTTTTTTCTTAGCTAATCCTAAGGTTGAGAAGTTTTTAAAACTGAACCTTAACAGAACTGCAAAACAGCTGATTGTCAATCAGTAATACATTTCATATGACACAGTACCTTATGGAGATGATGAAGAGATAAATTTTAAACTAGTGCATCTAATAGGAAACTGACATGGTGGGATCTGCAGTACATTTTCTATCCTGCCTGATATTAATTTTGATAGGGTGCCAAATCTGTGGCTACTCAATCCTGTCAGTTACTTGTTGGGTGAACTTGGTTAAAGTTCCTTCACCCTTACCCATGGCCTACAGTGTCTAGTAGAACACTACAGCATATTTTCACCATGGTTCTTTTGCAAATACCAAGGAATATTTTGTGAAAAGACAAAGTCTATCCCCAAATGGAAAATAGAACCTATTGAGTATCATGGTGCTGCCTGATTTCTTTTTGTGTTACTATAATCAGGTATTTACAGTCATAAAATACTTGAACAAAATTACAATTTAGATTTTACCACAACTTGTTTGAGGAAACATTTTATAAATTCTAACCTATTTGCCATATCTTTTTTTGCCATGCATTATGAGGTTGATATAATTTGGCAATGGGGTGAGGTTCATGAATAGGAAATTTCACACTTAGATATTTTTCAGTTTTTTTTACAGGGATGGCATCTACCACCTGCACCATCTATAATTTGCTGTTCAGCTCCTTAAAGAGCTTATTAACAATCTGGAAAGGGGCAGAATCAAACTTTCAAATTTTACAATGGGAAGAGCAAATGATCTGGGGCACATTAGTGCACAGCTGTTCAAAGCATGGCATGAAGCCATTATTCATTGTAGCTGCTGATGGAAAAATATATATAAGAAGGAATAGTCACACTGAGGTACAAATGCAGTGGCATAAGTTGTTGCCACTTGATCAGGATGGCTTGTGCATCTGAACAGGAATGTTTAAGCATTTGTTTGGATTATGAGACTGTTGGCTATCTGCTCCATGTCTTGCCTGTTCCATTCAACAAAATGTCAAGCCCATTAATAACTATTATTTGCTTTGCAAATTGCCTTCCATCCCAAGGTCCACTTCCTGGATTCTCTTGGTGTCAGTATTGGTGATTAGGGACCTCGGAATTATCCAGCCACTCGACCCTGGACTGAAAATCCAGCTCATTGTTACTCTGTCTCTTATTGCCAGGAGTCCTAATACTTATATTTATTTAGTAGACCACATGTAAACCTGTTTTCAAGCAAATATTTTACTTTCAAGATTTTGTGGTAATGTAAATTTGATGTGAGAATTCATTACATGAAATTATTCCTGGGACCTATCCTCTGAGTCATTGGGTCCATTCTAGTTTTTGAGAAATATATATAAGTATTAACTTTACATTACAGTGGATTAAGTGTGACATTATTGCACAATGCTGTGATGACTCCCTAACTCAATACTATACTTCATCGTCACTCTGTAACAACTGCAGCTATGTTGATTGTGTTTCATTGCTGCTTTTACCTCTTTCCTGCTTTCTTGTCATTGCTGCATACCTCTCATGGGCAACTGTTTTTTTCTAGGTTAGAGACAAATATGAATATCGGGTGTAGGAAAGATTTTCCTGATGTGGCTCAGGGCCAAAGGTTTAGATAAAATTCCTCTCAAGTGTCTTTCCATGCCTTATTATTTTCAACGTGCTACATAATTACAAGTCATTGCTGTTGGAGCTGCTGCATCATGTGTTGGTGAAAGATAAATATATTTTCTCCTTTCGCACTATGACTACTGTTCTGTATAGGCAAGCATTACTCACAAAATAATTTGTTTTCACTGTTATTTTCTAGTCCAGTATCAATAGAGTTGTTTACCAGAACAATTTCCTTTGCAAATATTGTACTGTAATATGCTATCCAGATATTCTGATTTAAAAATCACATAACACCAGGTTATAGTCCAACAGGTTTGTTTTGGAAGCACTAGCTTTCGGAGCGCTACTCCTTCATCAGGTGGTCGTGTTCAACCACTTGATGAAGGAGCAGTGCTCCCAAATAAACCTGTTGGAATATAACCTGGTGTTGTGTGATTTTTAACTTTGTACACCTCAGTCCAACACCGGCACCTCCAGATATTCTGAGATTCAATCCATACCAGCACTGCACCATCTTTGACTTCAGCCTTTTTCTCTTAAAATGTTTACAAGGTAGGAAATAACCTACAATTTTCTATAAATGTAAATTCTACTTTCAACATTAATGCAAGAAAGCTAATCTTTTAGTTACTGAAATCTATGGAATAACCTTTCCTGATGTAATTTCCCAAAGAGGTCTTCTTTGAATCAGAACATAAAATATTGGAAATACTGGGCAAGTCAGATGGAATGTGTGGAGAAACAATCACAGTTAACATTTCAAGTTGATGAATTTTCATCAGAATTACTTCCCAATTGACTTCTACCTCATTCATTGATATGTTTGCAATGTTTTTTTGTGGATGGAAATTATACAAATTTTAGACAAGTGTTAAATTTATAAGCTTATTCAGAAGCATTGTTAGTGTAGTTTAGAACTGCCACAGTAAGTAAAGTAGCCATAATTCTAGTGAAACATAAGGCTGTTTTCTCACATCTCAGGTGAGACAAGATTGAGGAGCGTCTTTCATGGTAATGTTTGCTGGTATGGGGATTGAACCCATGCTGTTGGCATCACTCTGTATTATACAGTATTAAAAGGCTAAACTAATTTGTGGGAAGCATTGACAAATTATATCATTAATGTTGCTCCATGAAAAGAAATCCTGAGATATTTGTCATCACTATAATATTACACCACTATGAGTGTGCCATCCAAAATGGTATTTTCTGTAATTGCAATCCATCCCATCAAAATGGTTCAAAACTGATAATCACCTATATGAGAGCATATTCATGTTAACCATATTCAGTTTTTAGTAGTAATTTATTTTGTTCCCAAACTACAGCAAGTATGTGTATAAATCAGCTCAGTGATTTATTAACAATGATTATTAAACAAATGGTGGTAGCATTCATTTAAAAAATTCATTCATGGGATGAGGATGCTGCTGGCTAGGCCAGCATTTATTACCCATCTCTAATTTCCCAGCGGGCAGTTAAGAGTCAGCCACATTGCTGTGGGTCTGGAGTCACATGTAGGCCAGGCCAGGTAAGGATGGCAGTTTCCTTCCCTGAAGGATGTTAGTGAACTAGTTGGGTTTTTCCAACAATCAGCAATGGATACATAGTAATCATTGGACCCTTAATTTCAAAGTTTTTTTTGGTGAATTCAAATTCTACCATCTGCCACAGCAGAATTTGACCCCAGGTCCCCAGAACATGACCTGGGTCTCTGGATTAACAGTCCAGCAATGATACCACTAGGCCATCACCTCCCCAATACTTCCTAGCTGCATCAATGGATGCCTAAACATGGTCTTTCTTTAACCATTCTTCCAATATCAATATTTGTGGTGGGTTCACCAGTTTGGCTTGGCACATTGCTGCTGAATCTTACTAGCAATTGATCTGAAACCCTCTTGGGATGCTGATTCCATACCAGCCTGATCCTGGAGCCAGTGCCACCACATTATGTCATCAACCACCAGAACCAACAACGTTCATCCAATTCCCAACAACATCACAAGGATTGTTTCAATTTTGTGTGTTTTAAATTTTGCTGTTAATCTATTGTGCACAGGGGAATGATTATAGCTATTTCTTGGAAGAAGGATTATTGGAATAAAAAGACAGCAATTATAGATGATAAGTTCAAAATTACCTGATGTACCAGATGGAAAGGAAGACTTATGAGTACAATTTTTATATCGGTCTAAACATTCCTTGGAACATTTTTGCTTTTATTTGAATAGATTTTCATCCTTCCCATTCACAAAGACTAAAGGTAGAATTGATGGCTCCAGAAGAATGAATCCTAGGATCATCTTGGGAAGCACTTTAATAACCTCTCAAGATAAGCAAAAGTAATTACAATTCCTCGTAACTCCATCAAGAAAGAATTCTTGGAAATAGCCTTTCCTTCCTGTTCCCCTGCCCACCACTGCCATTATATTCCTTCTTTCTGCTCTATCATTTACCATTTGGCATAAGGCTACACCAGATAATATCTCAATCGCCATATCAACATAATATCATCTCTTAAATTCTCTTCAGGCTTGCTAGTTATTATGCAATGTACAAAATGTCTCATGGCACCTTCCTTATTTCTTGCTCTACAGACTTCAGCTAGGATTTATGCATCCTCACTGGCAGATTTAAAGATGGGACCTCATAAAATTAACTGCATGGTTTTCCCATCATCTAATTGTCTGCTTCTGACCTGTTTAAAATTATATGGGCTTGGTGGAGATGAGGGAAAGCTTGCTCACTCTAGTGCCCATTGAAGCTTGTAAGTGGTCAATTTAATAGCCTTATCCTATCCCCTGCTATTATTTTAGCCATAATAGAGGGAGAGTTACACCATCTGGTAGCCTGGCAACTTTATCTGTGCAGGTTGGAGTCATGCTAAGTAAGATGACTTCCTTTGTAGATCCATGTGCCTGTCAATACCAACAATATCCCTTCCCTCTTATCAAGATCACACTTCTCCCGCAATCCTCCCTCTTGGGCCTCTCAGGTCTGTCTTCCAAACTCCTTTCTTGGGCCTGCCAGCCTGACCTGGGAAAATCCAACCCCTACCCCCACCTCTGCTGCTTATCGTGGTCAAAAGTGAGGACTGCAGATGCTGGAAATCAGAATTTAGGTCAGAGTGATGCTGGAAAAGCACAGCAGGTCAGGCAGCATCCAAGGAGCAGGAAAATTGATGTTTCAGGCAAAAGCCCTTCATCAGGAATAGAGACAGGAAGCCTCTAGAGTGAGAGATAAATGGGGGTGGGGGGGGAGAAGGTACCAAAGAGTACAATAGGTGAATGGGGATGGGGATGGAGGTGATAGGTGAGAGAGGAGGGTGGGGGAAGGTAGCAAAGAGTACAATAGGTGAATGGGGGTGGGGATGGAGGTGATAGGTCAGAGGGGAGGGTGGAGCAGATAGGTGGGAAGGGAGATTGGCAGGTAGGACAAGTCATGAGGACAGTGCTTATCGTGGTGTCTAGTTTCCAGTGTTTATCTTCACTGAGGACTGTCTGTAGTGTTAGTGGCCACCAGTCACACATGGCACCGTTCGGACTACAGAGTTCTAATTGGCAGCATCTCTCTGAGGCAGGCTTTCTGTTCTGGAGGGATGAAAATCCTGCCAAAATCCTGTGTGTGGGCTTCCCACTGACTTTTCAGCTGAATGTGTGGGTACTCACTGCCCGATAACAATCCTTGTTTTATCTTCAATAAAACTGAACCAGGATTGCTTATTTCTTTGTCTTACGTTTAGCTTCCATTCAACAAACAGAATACCCTCATGTCTGTACTTTCCTCTGAAGAAGACATTCATCAAAATTTGTCCTCTCTGTTTGAAGGTCTAAACAACATATGTCAAAGAGAAGATCAGATGCACTGTTGGACCTGGAGCAGCAAGCATTGAAAACTCATCTCTTCAACACTAGCAACTCACTCAAACACTCAAATGCTCTAACTTGTCTTACTGCTATCCAACTGGTCTAGAACCATCAATATTCAAAGCAAAATCTGAGCACCTTGTTTTAACCAAAAGAACCAAGTCCCAAGATTTTACATTTTAAGCATAAACAAATGTATCTACAGTACATAAAGCAAGCACTATTAACTTAACAATATGGTTTATAACTAGAAGCGTTGTTCACTTAGTTTTGCTTCATACTTCCCCCAAGAATTTTCAAATACTTTATGGCAAAAGCTATGAGTTATTAACTACTGAAAGGATCTTGAAAAGTCTGTCCCAGTCCTCTAGAATTCCACTTTAATTCTCCCCAGTGTTCCAGCTATTTTCGAAGGAAAAGTTTATTTTGGCACCTCTGGACTGTGGATGTCTTAGTTCTTTGTTCTGCTTGTCTTCTCAATACTTTGCAACTAATCCTGCTGATTGTTTTCTTTTGCCACAGGATTCTATGAAGATTACTATATTTTTGTGCTAGCTTAAAATTTGGCCATCTTTCATCTTCAGTTCCTACATAATGTTCAAACTGAAATCAAGCCTCACCTGCATTCCGCATGGCTAACTATGAAGGCAGATTTATTTCTGTTTACACTGCAGTGTAAATGACTGTCATTTACATTGACTGTCTTAGTGAGTCGCAACTGCGCACTTCAAATTCAAACTAATTTTTCAACAAGAGCTTCGATAAAGTGAAACCAGACAACCTTCTGAAGCTCTATCCATTTTCATGATGATGTAAGATGTTCTGGAGTATTCTTGAAGACACTTTTAGGTTAGCCATCCATCATTTAATTTTTTTTTGGTCTGATGAAATAAATGGATTTTACACTCCTTTGGAGTTTACCAAATGTTGTCAAATGAATTTAGCTTTAACTCCCAGAAACTCTCTTTGGACTGATCTTTCTGGGGGAAGTGTAGATTTCTTGCTTCCAGTAAAAGGTCCACAGATTTTTAAAATTTTGTTTAATCAAAAAGCGTTCTTACACACAACTAAATGGATTTTTTTTTCCTATCACCAAATCACCTTTTTTTTTCATCCTTTAACCATGACCAGTAAATCCCCTATGAATTCCATTTGATTTATCTTCTGTGGCCAGCAGAGAAAAATCAGAATGGTATGTTGCTTCGCTGGTGTCAGGATCAAGGATGTCTCAGAGAGGCTGTAGAATGTTCTCAAGGATGAGAAGGTCCAGCAAAAGGTCATTGTCCACATTGGAACTAATGACATAGGAAGGGAAAAGGTTGAGATTCTGAAGGGAGATTACAGAGAGTAAGGCAGGAATTTAAAAACGAGGTCCTCGTGATATCTGGATTACTCCCGGTGCTGCAAGCTAGTGAGGGCAGGAATAGGAAGATAGAGCAGATGAATGCATGGCTGAGGAACTGGTGTATGGGAGAAGGATTCACATTTTTGGATAATTGGAATCTCTTTTGGGGTAGAAGTGACCTGTACAAGAAGGATGGATTGCACCTAAATTGGAAGGGGACTAATATACTGGCAGGGAAATTTGTGAGAGCTGCTTGGGTGGATTTAAACTAGTAAGGTGGGCGAGTGGAATCCAGGGAGATAGTGAAGAAAGAAATCAATCTGAGATTGGTACAGTTGAGAACAGAAGTGAGTCAAACAGTCAGGGCAGGCAGGGATAAAGCAGAGAACAAGGTAGGACTGATAAATTAAACTGCATTTATTTCAATACAAAGGGCCTAACAGGGAAGGCAGATGAATTCAGGAACATGAGACTGGGATATCATAGCAATTACAGAAACATGGCTCAGGGATGGACAGAACTGGTAGCTTAATGTTCCAGGATACAAATGCTACAGGAAGGATAGAAAGGGAGGCAAGAGAGGAGTGGGAGTGGCCTTTTTGATAAGGGATAGCATTACAGCTGTACTGAGGGAGGATATTCCCGGAAATACATCCAGGAAAGTTATTTGGATGGAACCGAAAAATAAGAAAGGGATAATCACCTTTTTGGGATCTCCTAATAGTCAGAGGGAAACTGAGAAACAAATTTATAAGGAGATCTCAGCTATCTTTAAGAACAACAGAGTGATCATAGTAGAGGATTTTAACTTTGCAAACAAAGATTGGGACTGCCATAGATGGAGAGGAATTTGTTAAGTGTGTACAAGAACATTTTCTGATTCAGTTTTAAAATAGTGATGGAAAAGAATAGACCAGATCTAAAAATTGAAGTTCTAAACTGGAGGAAGGCCAATTTTGATGGTATTAGGCAAGAACTTTCAAAAGCTGATTGGAGGCAGATGTTCGTAGGTAAAGGGATGGCTGGAAAATGGAAAGCCTTCAGAAATGAGATAACAAGAGTCCAGAGAAAGTATATTCCTGTTAGGGTGAAAAGAAAAGCTGGTAGGTATAGGGTATGCTGGATGTCTAAAGAAATTGAGGATTTGGTTAAGAAAAAGAAGGAAGCACACGTCAGGTACGGTCAGGATAGATTGAGTGAATCCTTAGAAAAGTATAAAGGAAGTAGGAGTATATATAAGAGGGAAATCAGGAGGACAAAAAGGTGACATGAGATAGCATTGGCAAATAGAATTAAGGAGAATCCAAAAGATATCTATAAATATATTAAGGACAAAAGGATAACTAGGGAGAGAATAGGGCCCCTCAAAGATAAGCAAGGTGGCATTTGTGTGGTGCCGCAGAAAATGGGGAGATACTAAATGAGTATTTTGCATCAGTATTTCCTGTGGAAAAGGACATGGAAGATATAGAATGTAGGGAAATAGATGGTGACATCTTGAAAAATGTCCATATTACAGTGGAGGAAGTGCTGGATGTCTTGAAACTCATAAAGGTGGATAACTCCATTGGACCTGATCAGGTGTACCCTAGAACTCTGTGGGAGGCTAGAGAAGTGATTGCTGGGCCTCTTGCTGAGATATTTGTATCATTGATAGTCACAGTTGAGGTGCCGGAAGACTGAAGGTTGGCTAACGTGGTGCTACTGTTTAAGAAAGGTAATAAGAACAAGCCAGGGAACTATAGACCAGTGAGCCTGACATTGGTGGTTGGAGGGAATCCTGAGGGACAGGATGTACATGTAATTGGGAAGGCAAGGACTGATTAGGGATCGCCAATGTAGCTTTTTGCATGGGAAATCATCTCACAAACTTGAAGAAGTAACAACGAGGATTGATGAGGGCAGAGCAGTAGACAAGGTGTTCAACAAGGTTTCCCATGGGAGATTGGTTCGCAAGGTTAGATCTCACGGAATACAGGGAGAACTAGCCATGTGGATACAGAACTGTCTCAAAGGTAGAAGACAGAGGGTGGTGGTAGAGGGTTGTTTTTCAGACTGGAGGCCTGTGACCAGTGGAGTGCCACGAGAATTCATGCTGGGTCCACTACCTTTTGTCATTTATATAAATGATGTGGGTGTGAGTATAGGAGGTATAGTTGGTAAGTTTGTAGATGACACCAAAATTGGAGGTGTAGTGGACAGCGAAGAAGATTACTTCAGGTTAAAATGGCATCTTGATCAGTTGGGCCAATGGACTGAGAAGTGCCAGATGGAGTTTAATTCAGATAAATGCAAGGTGTTGCATTTTGGGAAAGCAAATTGTAGCAGGACTTATATACTTAATGGTAAGGTCCTAGAGAGTGTTGCTGAAAAAAAGAGACCTTGGAGTACAGGTCCATAGCTCCTTGAAAGTGGAGTCACAGCTAGATAGGATAGTGAAGAAGATGTTTGGTATGCTTTCTTTTATTCATCAGACTATTGAGTACAGGAGTTGGGAGGTCATGTTGTGGCTGTACAGGACATTGGTTAGACCACTATTGGAATAATGCATGCAATTCTGCTCTCCTTCCTATCGGAAAGATGTTGTGAAATTTGAAAGGGTTCAAAAAAGATTTACAAGAATGTTGCAAGGGTTGTAGGATTTGAGCTATAGGGAGAAGCTGAACAGGCTGGGGCTGTTTTCCCTGGAGTGTCGGAGGCTGAGGGGTGACCTTATAGAGGTTTACAAAGTTATGAGGGGCATGGATAGGATAAATAGACAACGTCTTCTCCCTGGGTGGGGCCGTCCAGAAATAGAGGGCATAGGTTTATGGTGAGAGGGGAAAGATATAAAAGGGATCTAAGGGGCAACGTTTTCACACAGAGGGTGGTACGTGTATGGAATGAGCTGCCGGAAGAAGTGTTGGAGGCTGGTACAATTGCAATATTTAAAAGGCATTTGGATGGATAGATAAATGGGAAGGGTTTGGAGAGCTATGGGCCAGGTGCTGGCAGGTGGGACTAGATTTGGGTTGGGATATCTGTTCGGCATGGACGAGTTGGACCGAAGGGTCTGATTCCGTGATGTACATCTCTATGACTTTATGAATCTAAGTGACCTCTTCTTAGCATAACCTGAAGCTGAACTTGGCTGTTATGAATAAACACAAAATGCTGTATATATTCAGCATGTCAGACAGCATCTGTCGAGTGAAACAGTTAATATACAGTTTCACATTTTGGATTTGTGAACAGTTCACAACCTTAATGTCACATTTGATCCCAAGGTGAGCTTCAAACCTCATGTCTGTGCCAGCTCTAAAAAACACCTATTTTCACATTCATAGCACCACTCAACTTTGCCCTGCCTAAGCTCATATGCAGCTGTAACTCTCATCCATACCTTTGTCACCACTCAATGACCATTCTAATGAACCCTGATTGGCCTCCTATATTCCACTGTTCAGACATTTCCACTGCTGCCTGTGTCCTAGTTCACATCATGTTGCATTCAGCCATCACTCCTGTGCTCTCTGCTTGACATTGACTCCTGGATCGGTTGTACCTTAGTTTTAAAAGTTACAATCAATATTTGAAATAGTGTACCTAAATTGTGTGGAGGTGCAGAAAATGGGGGAGATACTAAATGAGTATTTTGCATCAGTATTTCCTGTGGAAAAGGACACGGAAGATATAGAATGTAGGGAAATAGATGGTGACAGCTTGAATGATGTCCATATTACAGAGAAGGAAGTGCTGGATGTCTTGTGGATAAATCCACAGGATCTGATCAGGTGTAACCTCATACTCTGTAGGAAGCTAGGGAAGTGATTGCTGGGCCTCTTGCTGAGACCATAGCAACACGACAGCTGGAGGAAGAGCGCCTCATCTTCCGCCTAGGAACCCTCCAACCACAAGGGATGAACTCAGATTTCTCCAGTTTCCTCATTTCCCCTCCCCCCACCTTGTCTCAGTCCCAACCCTCGAACTCAACACCATCTTCCTAACCTGCAATCTTCTTCCTGACCTCTCCGCCCCACCCTCACTCCGGCCTATCACCCTCACCTTAACCTCCTTCCACCTATCGCATTTCCAACGCCCTGCCCCCAAGTCCCTCCTCCCCATCTTTTATCTTAGCCTGCTTGGCACCCTTTCCTCATTCTTGAAGAAGGGCTCATGCCCGAAATGTCGATTCTCCTGCTCCTTGGATGCTGCCTGACCTGCTGCGCTTTTCCAGCAACACATTTTCAGCTCTGATCTCCAGCATCTGCAGTCCTCACTTTCTCTTGCTGAGATATTTGTATCATCAATACTCACTTATGGGCGGCACGGTGGCACAGTGGTTAGCACTGCTGCCTTGCAGCACCAAGTGACCCAGGTTCAATTCCCACCTCAGGCAACTCTCTGTGTGGCGTTTGCACGTTCTCCCTGTCTCTGCGTGGGTTTCCTCTGGGTGCTCCGGTTTCCTCCCACAATCCAAAAATGTGCAGGTTGGGTGAATTGGCCATGCTAAATTGCCCGTAGTGTTAGGTGAAGGGGTAAAGGTAGGAGAATGGGTTTGGGAGGGTTACACTTCGGCGGGTCGGTGTGGACTTGTTGGGCCGAAGGGTCTGTTTCCACACTGTAAGTAATCTAATCTAATCTAAAGGTGAGGTGCCGGAAGACTGGAGGTTAGCTAACATGGTGCCACTGTTTAAGAAAGGTAGTAAGGACAAGCCAGGGAACTATAGACTGGTGAGCCTGACGTTGGTAGTGGGCAAGGTGTTGGAGGGAATCCTGAGGGACAGGATGTACATGTATTTGGAAAGGTGAGGACTGATTAGGGATAGTCAACATGGCTTTGTGAGTGGGAAATCATGTCTCACAAACTTGATCGAGTTTTTTGAAAAAGTAACAAAGAGGATCGATGAGGGCAGAGTGGTAGACATGATCTATTTGGACTTCAGTAAGGCGTTCGACAAGGTTCCCCATGGGAGACTGATTAGCAAAGTTAAATCTCACAGAATACAGGGAGAACTAGCCATTTGGTTACAGAACTGGCTCAAAGATGGAAAACAAAGCGTGGTGGTGGAGGGTTGTTTTTCAGACTGGAGGCCTGTGACCAGTGGAGTGCCATAAGAATTTGTGCAGGGTCCTCTACTTTTTGTCATTTATATAAATGATTTGGATGTGAGCATAAAAGGTACAGTTATAAGTTCGCAGAGGGTGGTACGTGTATGGAATGGGCGAAAGTGAGGACTGCAGATACTGGAGATGAGTCAAGATTAGAGTGGTGCTGGAAAAGCACAGCAGGTCAGGCAGCATCCGAGGAGCAGGAAAGTCAACGTTTTGGGCAGGAGCCCCTCATCAGGAATATCCTTCATCCTGATGAAGGTCTCCTGCCTGAAACATCGATTTTCCTGCTCCTCGGATGCTGCCTGACCTGCTGTTCCTTTCCAGCACCACTCTAATCTTGACGTGCATGGAATGAGTTGCCAGAGGAAGTGGTTGAAGCTGGTACAATTGCAACATTTAAGAGGCATTTGGATGGGTATATGAATAGGAAGGGTTTGGAGGACATGGGCTGGGTGCTGGCAGGGGGGACTAGATTGGGTTGGGATACCTGGTCAGCATGGATGGGTTGGACAGTAGGGTCTGTTTCCGAGCTGTACATCTCTATGACTCTATGACTTTATGCCTGTCTAGTTCAGTGACTCCTTCAGCCTACAGTGTGAGTTGGTGGTGTTGTGGTAATCTTATCCTTACTGGGATAGTAATGCAACCCAGGCTACATAGTTTTAAATCACATCATTGCAGCTGTTGCTATTTCAATACTATCAATACATCTTGACTTTTAATCTAGTCTCATCAATGTTACTATTAACTATTGTCGATTGTCATAAAAATCCACCTTCATCACTTTAGGGAGGGAAATCTACCATCCTTACCCAGTCTGGCCTACATGTGACTTTAGACTCATGCATTGTAGTTGACTCTTAACAGGCCTCTGAAATTCAGTTAAGGATAGGCTACAAATGCTGGCTTTTCCAAAAATGCCGACATTGTAAAAGAGAAGACAAGAGCCCTTCATGATATCTCCACTCTTGGCCTCTTGCACATCCCTAAGTTTAAATTATCAATCTTTAATAGTTGTGCCTTCAATTGCCAAGAGGCAAAGCTCTGAAATTTTCTCCATGTATCTATCTACTGCTCTCTCTTCCTTTAAGATGCACCTTAAAACCCAATTCTCTAATTTTCTTTGGTGGTCCGCTGTAAAATTTCCTGATGTGGCTCTGTGTCAATTTTTGTTTGGCTATAACTCTGCAAAGTTCTTTGGGATATTTGCTATGTTGATGCACAATTTAAATACAAGTTAGTTGTTTTGTCAGTAGCTCCTCCAGACCGGTCTGAATAGGAATGCAGAAATCTAGTCACTTCTGTGAACGGGGTTCTTGCCATTCTTTATAGCCTCTCTTCTTACTTGAGCCTCTGTAAAACTGCCAAACTGCCTAATGAGATATGTTATTGCATTGTGCCAGCACTCTACAATCTACTTTGGACAACGCCAGGCTACGTTAGTGGGCAATGATTATAGCTGCCATAGTTGTTGTGGAAGCTTAAATAACTGCTATGACTTTGCTTTGAGTTAAAGATTGAGGCAGACATCTGCCTTGGGGAGGTTGATGGAGCAAATGGGCCAACATTTTGAAGACACCACTCATCTACTCCCTCATGGATCACTAGAAATGCTGAATTCAGCACCAATAACAATAGTGCAGCAGGAGCACTAAACATTTTCCTTCTCAGGATGTCATTATTTCTACTCCTTTGCCCCCCCCCCCCCCTCCATCAACCTTGACTAATGTGAACTAATAGAAAGTTAGTTAGTCTGGACTGCCTCAGCAGCAGCTGAAATGCTGCAATCCACAATTGTCTCTCCTAAACTCATACTCACTCAATTTGCTGCTTACGAGGATCTCAAAGGTTTCACATAAGGCAACAGCCGTCAAGGCCAGTGTGGGAACACCTCAACAGAATCATGGAGCTAATAAGCCTTCTGTTTTAAAACAATTAATAGATTAATCCCTTGGGTTACAAAATAATTCACTGCAATATTATGTTTAGAAATAAAATCAACAGCTAACTGTTGCAACTTTGGGCGACAGTACACTCTCATTAAACCTTCTTGATCTATACTGGAAAGTTTTCATTGACATAGAATTGAGCTGAATGATTTCAGTGTTCTTTAACAACCTTTCTTTAAGAAACAAGTTCTTCAGCTTTAGAACAAACATGCCATTGCAAATTGGCGAGCTACTTTACATTATTGTTGAACAGTCAGTGATTGAGTGGGATGTTTATCTCAAACACAGTTTTGAACACATAATCTTGAATGTCAAAAGGCTTTTTGAAAGATACAATGTTTGACAACATCGCGTTTTCAGTGGAATTGCTAAATTAAGTTCAGCCTTTGTTAAAACAAAAGACAATGGGATCACATTTGGCCATCTTCCACAAGTCCCTAGAGCATATCTTACATCAAGCAGCTTGGAGATAATCTTGAACTTGGGTTTCTGGCAATCCAATGACAGCAATATTGGGACTTATAAAAAATCTGCTCCTGTAGTTATTGTGATGAGGTCAGCTAGGTTGACATCATAGAATGTGAGTCCCCTGACTGAGGCTGTTAATCTGTCCAATCAGGGAGCCCTGGCTGTCAGATAAGAACAGAAGTGTTAGTCTTCTGATTCACTCTGAGAGCTGGCTCTGAGAAAGCTGGATCAGTGTCAATGACTCTCCATGTGTAAATAAAGGGTGACTTGGTGATGGGATACCGGCTTCTGTGGAGTTATTTCAGCTTCCAGTCCTTTTGTTTGCCTGATCACTCAACAAACCAAAGTACCTTTTGGACAGTGCTATGTTGTTGCATATCTTCATAAATCTCGCTGTAGCAGCAATGGGAGCACTAGAGTTAATTTTAGTGTCATATATGCATGTTAAAAGCAAGCTGAGTTCCCCACCTTTCAGCATGAATTGCTTTCAACTGACAATAGTGTCTATATGGCTGTCATTTGAAAGAGGATTAGGCTCACATGTGGCAGTTTTAATGGTTAAGTAGCTTGCTGATAATTGCTGAACTGTTATGAGGCTATTCTTTAGTGACGTCTGGAGAGAAGAGATAGTAAAGAAAAAGAACAAGCAACTCATAAACAACTAATTTGTGATACAAAGCTAAGACATGAATCTTTAGATTAGAGAGACATTCCAATGGTCTATATATATATTTTGTTTTTGGATCTAAAATCAAACAAAATCTGACCTCCTGATAGAGAGGATGCCAGTCTAAGCAGCTGAGGCTATTCCAATTATCTCTGTTACATAGCTGAACCCCGCATTTGTTATTTGTCTCAAGATACTATAAAAGTCTACTCAGATAGAGATGAGGTTGTGGTCAGATGTGCCAGCTGTTGTTTTCTTACAGGTAATCAGGGGAATTGGCCAATGCTAGATCTAAGTCAGCAGTATGGGAGCACAGCAGATGGTGAATGGGTAAATTCTTGCTAAAAGGGTTTCCTCTCCTTGAGGACTACCACTGTCTGCACTTTGAAGGTAGTTGATGCAAAATCCGCAGGAGGAGTATGTCAGTAACCAATACAAGATGATGGGTTGATTGAAAAGCCACGAATGTCCAGAATATAATGTAAATTTACCATTCATGTGCATAAATAACTGTATGTTACAAACAGCTAAAGTCTCTAATATTTTAGGCTGAATAACAGATCGGATAGCATAGAGGATTTATAATTGGCCTTCAAGACATTGAGATTGTCATTCAGAAGAAATGAGTATTAAATAACTGAAATTTCAGAAACAGCTTTTGAAAATTAAACAATAAAGATGCAATTTCAAATAAAAAGAACATAAATTCTGTTTGCATTTGCTCTGTTAGTGCTGTTCCAAAAATTATGTCTTTGTTTTTTAAACTATTTTAACATCAGTCTTTTCTCCAGATCTGTTCATATGTTCTAGTCTTTTCTCTTCCATTCATAAAGATTAAGACATTTGCCTTGATTTTTTGTATCTGTTTTCCCACTGCCTATTCCTGAGTTGAGAGGTGACTTAGAAGCTTAAAAAGTGCTTAATATAATCTCTAAAGGGTGATTTTGCAACCAAATAAAATTCTGTAGATTTGCATAGTGTTATCATCATCGGTTGTACCTGGATGCTGTGGAGAGCATCAGACAGATTGGCCCAGCGTGGTCTCATGGTAGCGATGTTGTTGGTATAGGTAAGATGGCACTGAAGAATGGTGACATGGATCTGCAGTAGTGGTGTGGTGAGGCGTCTTGTGCTGGTGATGATCTCAGTTTCAGGATGGAAGAGCTCAGATGTGGGCCCAAGGCTAAGCACTTAAGAACTGTCATGTAAAACTTTGAACTTTATTTCTTTATTTTCTACCTTATTGCTAAGCTTTTGTACCTCAGTACCTTTTTACCTAAGATGGTGATTTTGTACACTTTCTGCTGTACTCTTGGATCCACGTACTTGAGTACATGTGACAATAAAACCTAATGCTAATTCTAATTCTAAAGCTCCACCCAATTATTGATGTTAATAGTGCTGTGCTTTAAGGAGAGCTACAAAGAGGTTTTTGTCATTTTTTTCTCTTGTCCTCCCCGGGAATGTTGCCATCTGAAATTTTGGAAAACATGACCTATTGGTGGAAATTCAGTCAATTATACTTGATTTTTCAGGAGTTTTGCCTGAATGTTTGTGGAGCTGGCTGAGAGACTAGTGTTAATTCACTGAATGGGAGGCATTGGAGGGATTTATGATGGAATTTCTCTGGCATTCTATGTGTTACTGATACACTGTCCAGAGCTCACAGCAGTACTGGAGTTTGGTGATAACTACTCCTCTGTAAATAAGACTTTTGTTGACTTCTGGAGATCTGTGTTGTCAAACACTTATAGACGACTGAACTAATGCAACAGATCCGGTGTTGGATCTCCTCTCTCAAATAATGGTAAAAATAGACTATCAACTTTCTACTGGGATCTTTCACGGATCAAAATGGTTCTGTAAAGAGAAGAATATTAACTTAAGATGGCTACAGTGATCACCTGGCCACAAGTGGAGTCAGCTGATCAAACCGTCAATAAATAAATAACCGTCAATAAACAAATAATAAATAAATAAGATGCTGAACTGAAGTTAACATTGTATCAAAACAACTGTAACTAGTCATTCAGATCTTTAGCTCCTGTCTGACATCCACCCTTCTGGAAGTTTCACATATTGTGATGAGAGACTTGATTGCAAATTTCCAGCATGAAAGACATTGAAGCCAGACTCAGAAATACACAAATGAAATCTGATTCGTAACAGTAGAACTGCAGGGCTTTCTCTCTCTCCCAAGTTTATTCTCAGCTTTTAGAAAGCAAATGATGAAAGAAATGTAAGGAACATCCACATACAGAGAACTCAAAATCATCCAAAACTTCTGCTACGGCTGAGAATGCAAGACATTAATTGAGCAACTGCAGTGTGTGTTTGATACCATTTTTATTACTTTTCTTGGGGTTCGTAAAGAATAAAATCCTATTTTCTTTCACTCAAGAAAACCTTGTAATTGGCTCCTTCATTTATAAAAGTGTTTAACTATTCATTCCACTGTTGTAGCCAAGTCAAATTTTAGTATCTTATTCCTGATTAGGTGAAAAATGAAATGTATTTGAAATCTTTTTTTTTGCCTAACCGAGTGATGTGGCTTTCAGCTTTGGAGATTTTGGATGCACATGCAAACAGATATCAAAGGTCTGCATGAAGCATCACTAAAATGTAGTGTCGATTGTAGTTATTGTGTCCTTTGTGACTATGCTGACGTTAGCTTTGCATTGAAACTACTGACTTGAATCTATTTTTCTTAATTTGTGGATGCCATGGCAATTTTTGATTTCATATTCTAATTTTTGAAAAGCTCCGCATCCTTGTAGTCATTTTCTAAGCTTTATGTAATATTGTACTATCCTTCTGAGAGTGAATTCCCAATAACTGCTGTCAACTTTGGCTCACCTCTGACTCAAAAAGATGTAAATTCAAGCTCTGCTGTGACAATTTGAGTACAGAACTGAAGCCAAGAAAAATATAAGGAACGTTAGCCACACAGCCCTTGAAACTGTTCCAGTATTCAGTTTGATTGTAGCTGTTCTGACTTGGGACTCAACTTTATTTTCCTGCTTGTTCTCAATAACTTTCAACTCTCAGGTTAAAAACTTTTGAGCATTGTGAAAAAGCATACAGTTTGCCCAAGTTTTTCATGTTGAACCTATCAGGACTGGTGTCTTTGTACACTAATCAATGAAAGTAGACAGGCAGGTGCAACAAGCAATGAGGAAGGCAAATGGCACATTGGCCTTCACTGCAACAGGATTTGAGTTCAGAAGTCTCCTCTTGCTGCAATTAGACAGGGCCTTGGTGACACCATACCTGTTGTATATCATGCAGTTTTTATCTCTCCCGAAGAAAGGATACATTTGTCATAGAGGAAGTGCAGCAGAGGTTCACAAGGCTGATACCAGGAATGGCAGGACTGACCTGAGTAGATAAAAGCAAATTACTGCGGATGCTGCCAGACTTGCTGAGATTTTCCAACATTTTCTCTTTTGGTTTCAGATTTCTCTCCTTACAGATGCTGCCAGACCTGCTGACCTGAAGAAGGGCTTATGCCTGAAACATCGATTCTCCTGTTCCTTGGATGCTGCCTGACCTGCTGCATTTTCCAGCAACACATTTTCAGCTGCTGACCTGAGTAGAGATTAATTCATTTAAGGCCTGTATTCACCAGAGTTTAGAAGGATGAGTAGGGATCTGATTGAAACGCGTAAAATTCTAACCGGGCTGGACAGAGTAGATTTAGCAAGAATGTTTTCCCTATTTGTGGGAGTCTAAACCCAGGGATCCTGGCCTCAGGATATGTGGTGTGTTATTTATTGAATTGTTAATAAATTAGAGAGGGTGCAGAAAAGATTTACATGGTTGTTACAGGGTCTGGAGGGTTTGAGTTATAAAGAGAGGCTGGATAAACTGAGACTTTATTCACAGGAGTGTAGGAAATTGAGGGGTTACCTTATAAAGGTTCATGAAGGGCACAGATAGGGTGAATAGCATAGTTCTTTTCTCTTGGACTGGGAATTCAAAACTTGAGGGCATAACGTTAAAGGGAGGGATGAAAGATTTAAAAGGGACCCGAGAGGCAACCTTTTCACCCAGAGGATGATTTGTATGTAGAATGAACTGCCAGAGGAAGTAGTCGAGAATGTGGTGCTGCAAAAGTACAGCAGGTCAGGCAGCATCCGAGGAGCAGGAAAATCGACGTTTCGAGCAAAAGCCCTTCGTCAGGGATTTCTGCCAGAAAAAGTAGTAGATGCAGGTACACTTAGAACATTTTAAAGACATTTGGACAGGTACATGAATAGGAACGGTTCAGAGGTATATGGGCCAAATATAGGCAAATGGGAATAGTTTAGTTTGGGAAACTTGGTTGGCATGAACGGGTTAGACCGCAGGGTCTCTTCCTCTGCTGAATGACTCGATGACTCTGAGTGTTATTGTGCAAAAGGAGACCATTTGGCCCATTGTGCCTGCACTAGCTCATTAAATGAGCATCATTACCTATTGCCAGTCTCCTGTTTTCTCCCTACCCTTGCACATTAGACTCATAGAATCTGCAGCTCAGGAAAAAGGTCTTTCTGTCCATCAAGTCTGTGCCAGTCAAAAACAAACACTTAACTATTCTCATCTGATTTCCCAGCACTTGGCCCATAGCCTTGTGTGCCTTGGCACAATGCTATGAGGGTGTCTGCCTCTTCTACCGTTATGTGCAGCGAGTATCAGACTCTTGGTTGAAAGCTTTTTCCTCATATCACCTTTAAACCTCCTGCCCCTTACTTTAAATCTCCACTAAAGAGGAAAGTTCCATATTTTTCATCCCATCTAAGCACCTCATAACGTTATACATCTCCATCATGTTCCCCTCAGTCTTCTCTATTCCATGGAAAACAGATCCAGTTGACCAATCGTTCTTCATAACTAAAAGCAGCCCAGTCAACAGCCTGCATCCACTATAGTGTAATCACATCCATCCTATAACAGGATATATTTGCCCCTTCTATTTACTGAGTTCCCTTCTCTGTCACCATACCTGGGTAGCATCTCTTCCCTTGATAAAGACAGATGCAAAATAACCATTTAAAATAGATCAGCCATGTCCACTGAATTGTTAAATAAGCCCCAAAGAACTCAATCAAATTTGTCAAGCATTATGTCTCTTTCACAAAGCCATGTTTTGTCTGCCTGATTGTGGTAAGCTTTTCTAAATTTATCTAGATATTTTCTTTGGATAGACTTTGCATAACATCCCTCATAAGAGGTTAGATGATAAAATTAAAGCTCATGGAATGGGCATATTACATAGGTGTGGGTTGAGAATTGGTTGACAGGAAGCAGAGAATGGAAATAAATGGATTTTTTTCTGAATGGCAAGCAGTGACTAGTTGTATACTGCAAGGATCAGTAATTGAGCCCCAGCTTTTCACAATAAATGTATGACCTGGATGAAGGTATCAAACGCGACATTTCCAGGTTTGCTGATGGCATAAAACTGGGCGGGATTATGGGCTGTGAGGAGACTACAAGAAAGCTTCAAGGTGATTTAGAAAAGTTGAGTGAGTGACAAAACACATGACAAATGCAGTACAATATGCTAAATGTGAAGTTAAACCTTTGAAAATCAGAAAAGAAGAGTATTATGCAAATGGTAGTCCTGAGTTTGTGTTCGCTTGACCTGAAACGTTAATTCTGATTTCTCTCCACAGATGCTGTCAGACCTGCTGACCTTTTCTCGCAATTTCAGTATTTATTTTTGTTAATTTAAGTAGTGATATATTGGGAAGTGTGGATTATACAAGAGGATCTGGGTATCCTTGTTCACCAGTCAATGAAATTAGACAGGCAGATGCAACAATTAATTAGGATAGGAAATGGTATATTGGCCTTCAATGCAATGTCTTACTGAAGTTATACAGAGCCTTGGATAAACCATATCTGGAGTATCGTATGCAGTTTTGGCCTCCGTACTCAGGAAAGGATATACTTGCATCAGAGGGAGTGCAGCAGAGGTTCACAAGCCTGTTACCACCATGCCAGGACTGGCCTATGAGGAGAAACTGGTTCAATTGGGCCTGTCTTTTCTAAAGTTTAGATGAGATGGGATGTAATTGTAATGTATACAATTCTAACAGGCTAGATAGACTAGATGCAGGGGACAGTCTCAGGATATCGAGTATGCCATTTATGACTGAGATGAGGAAAATAATTTTCAGTCAAAAGCTGCTTTCTCAATCAAAAGTGAACCTGTAAAAGTTTCTAACATTGAAGGCTGTACTGACAAAGTCGCTGAATATATTCAGGAAAGATTCGATAAACGTTTTGATTTTAAGGGCATCAAGGCACCTGAGCATATGGATGTGAGATAGAGGATCAGCCTTGATCATATTGAATGGCAGAGCAGGCTCAAAGGGCTGAAAAGCCTTCTCCTGCTCCTAGTTCCTATGTTTCTTCAATGCATTGCTTCTTTAATAATGGACTCCAACATTTTCCCAATAGAGTCATAAAGTCATAGAGATGTACAGCATGGAAACAGTCCCTTCATTCCAACTCGTCCATGCCAACCAGATATCCCAAACCAAATCTAGTCCCACCTGCCAGCACCCAGCCCATATCCCTCCAAACCCTTCCTAATCATATACCCATCCAGATGCCTTTTAAATGTTGCAATCGTACTAGCCTCCACCACTTTCTCTCGCAGCTCATTCCGCACACGTACCACCCTCTCCGTGAAAAAGTTGCCCTTTAGGTTTCTTTTATATCTTTCCCCTCTCACTCTAAACCTATGCTCCATAGTTCTGGACTCCCCCACCCCAGGGAAAAGATTTTGTCTATTTACCCTATCCATGCCTCTCATGATTTTATAAACCTCTATAAAGTTACCCCTCAGCCTCCAATTCTCCAGGGAAAACAGCCCGAGCCTATTCAACCTCTCCCTATAGCTCAAATCCTCCAACCCTGGCAACATCCTTGTAAATCTTTTCTGAATCCTTTCAAGTTTCACAACATCCTTCCGATAGGAGGGAAACCAGAATTGCATGCAATATTCCAAAAGTGGCCTAACCAACATCCTGTACTACCGTAACATGATCTGCCAACTCCTGTACTCAATGCTCTGACCAATAAAGGAAAACATACCAAACACCTTCTTCACTATCCTATCTACATACGACTCCACTTTCAAGGAGCTATGAATCTACACTCCAAGTCTCTTGGTTCAGCAATACTCCCTAGGACCTTACCATTAAGTGTATAAGTCCTGCTAAGATTTGCTTTCCCAAAATGCAGCACCTCGCAGTTATCTAAATTAAACTCCATCTGCCACACCTCAGCCTATTGGCCTATTTGATCAAGATCCCATTGTAATCTGAGGTAACTTTCTTCACTGTCGACTACATCTCCAATTTTGGTGTCATCTGCAAACTTGCTAACTATACCTTTTATGCTCACATCCAAATCATTTATGTAAATGACAGATTAAACAGTGGCATCATATTAACTGTTTTCCAATCCTTTGGAATCCACCTGGAATCCATGAATTCTGGAATATTTTAGCCAATGCCTCCACTATTTTTGCAATCACTTCCTTTAAAATCCTTGAATGCAGGTCCTGCCAACTTGTCTGTGTTCAGTTCCATTAATTTGTCAAATACTGTGATCTTTGTGATAGAGATTGTTGCAAGTTCATTCCTCCCATTAGCACCTTGTTTATCTATTCTATTTAGGGTATTTATAGTGTCATCCATGGTGAAGACCAATGCAAAATGTTGGTTTATCTGCCTGTTCCCTATTACCGATTTCCCAGTTGCATTTGACCACAATCCCACACCTAGCTTAGGTACTCACTTTGTATAAACCAATAAAATCTCTTGCTATTAGTTTTTATATATCTTGGCAAATTACTCTCACAGTCAAGTTTCTTTCCCTTTTATTTTGTTTTTCAGTCATCTGCTGCTGGTTTCTAAATAAACTTCTGTGGCCCACTACTAGTTTTCACTGTTTATATGCCATAGCCTTTGATTGGATCCTCTCCTTAACCTCCTTTGTTAATCACATATAGTTCATCCTTCCCACAAAGTCCTTTTTGGCTGGAATTTTTTTTTGTTGACATTGTGAAATATCTGCCTAAATATCTGTCACTGCTCATCTACTGACATTCCCCTTAGTCTATTTTCCCAGTTCACTTTGTACAACATTTTCTTTATACCTTTGTAATTGTTTTTATTTAAGTTGAGAACACTGGTTTGAGATTCGAGTGGCTGTCCCTTAAACTGATTTTAAAATTCTACCACATTGTGATTGCTATTTCCAGAAGATCTCCTTTTAATCCTACCTCTGTTCCTAGGTAGATTCTGAATTTACTACTCTAAGGAACAATCCAGGTACACTGTACAAATTTGTCTTCCATGTCACCCTTGCCCATCTGATTTGTACAATCAATGTACAGATTAAAATTACTCATGACACTTGTAATGCCCTTCCTTCATGTCTCCATTATTTGCCAGTTTATGTATTGTCTTATAGTGAGGCAACCCTTTGAAAGTCTATAGATGACTCCGATCCATGACTTGTTTCCCTCATCATTCCTTATTTCTGCCCAAATTGTTTCCGCATCATGCTCTATTGCACCTACTCACTACTCATCAGATCATTGATACTAATCTTTGTTAACAAAGATACCCACATTCTTTTTCTGTCTTGCTTATTCTTCGAATAATCCCAAATATTGAATATTGAGTTCTCAGTCTTGATCACTCTGTAACTATGGCATTGTATTAGCTATCTAGCCATACATGTTTATTTCTATTTGTGCTGTCAACTAATCTATTGTTCAAAATGCCACATTCATTCAGATTTAGAACCTTAAGCTTTGACCTTTTCTATTATTACTGTCTCTGGTTCTAATTTTTTGCTGCATTATTCTATGAATATTTTCTATCCCTACCTGTTACACTTTATCAGTAACCTGTTCACTGTGCTGTTTCCTTCCCTCTAATTAGTTTAATTCCCTAACTACAACACAAGTCATACGATTCTCCAGGACATTAGTACCAGCATGTTTCAAATGAAACCCTCCCGATATTACAGATGTTTCATAGAAATATCAATGACACCTTTGTCGCTCAATATCTCAACAGCATCTAACGGTGTAAATTTGCATGTGATACTGAAAGCAACAAGTTCCAACAGCATCATAGACAGAAAAGAAATATATGTTGATATTGCACTGGGTAGATACCAAGGGGTAGGGGAACTGGAGAAGTCTTTTATTGCTGACACTTTTAAATGAGCCCTTTTATTTCATTTAATTATTTTTATAACTGTCTTTATAATTTTAATTATAACAGATAATGCATAATAAAAACTATCGGACATCATCAAAATGTCAAATGCATAACAAATTATTTTAAAAACTGAAGCTTATTTAATTTTTTGGCAATCTCCATCCCTGCCCTTGGTAACCTTTTATTTATTCTCTTTAATTTGATTACCTTTCCTCTGGTAGTCTGGATCTACTTAGATTCGGTACACTAAATAAGATTGGTCAGTGATCAATTCTAATAACTTAGAGTGAGTGTTTTTTTTCTTAAAGAGTAAAGAGACTGATTAGGATAAAGAATAAGAAAGAAATGTTGCTGCAAAATAAATAATAACAATATTCTCAAAATAATTTGTATGTTTTGCTATTTGATTCAATGAAAAGTCTCCTTGCATTATTTACTTTGGACAAATATTAAGCTCAGGAAATAGACGCTTGAAATGTTTAAAACATAGAACAGACTGAGTTAGTCAGCTAGTAACGTTGTTCAAAACAGGGGCTGGAAGGACTAGAGGTCATACCTATAAAATCCATAGGCTAGGAGTTCATTTCAATGCCAGTTAATACTTCTGTTCACACAAAGTCATGTATTATAGAACAAGCCGCTGAGAAATGTGATGAGTGCAGAATCATTACAGTTCTTTAAAAGGCAAATGAATAATTTCCTGAGAGAAAATAACATCCCCAGTTGCAGTCACTTTGTTGCTACTTAATTATAATTGTGATTAGTCTTTGGAGTTTAGGTTTTTAAGACCTTGATTGACTGCCTTAGCAAATTCAAGGTGAATTTCGTAGGAATTGATCTTAAATTCTGCAAAATTCACACTAAGGGATGATCCACCCTTTGCCACTCTATTAATACCAGTACTCTGCCACTATCAAATCTACAAACACCTATTCATGAATGGATGAAAAGTTTATCACTTCAGATATTTGAACATTATAATATCAAATGCAGGTCATTTGACTGATAATGTCTTGATTTTAGGGCAGAACTAGTCAGAACATGTAATGCTGCAGTTGAAAATTTCTTTTCTATCATGGAGTTGAAGAAGCTGCAAAGGTTAAATTTAAAATTATTTTTGCAGGGCTGAAAGAAGCAAGAGTGTCTCACAAAGATAATCTGGACTGTTGCCAACCTAGGTTCCTTATGCTCTGTTCCCTTACTCCCCATACCACACCTCCAAATTTAGCTTGCCATTGACTATGTGGGTGCTGGACGTGAAGTGAATTTTGTTAACTGCATTTCTACTTTATATGTTCCTGGCAGCTGGGTTGTTTTTAAAAAGCTTCCAATTAACCTTTTTTTTTTTACTAATAGTTGGATCAGAGTTGATGGAAAGACTGTGTGAAGTATGCATGTTACAGAACAGAGTAATCCTGATACCAGCAGGCTCACCCATCTCTGGAACTGCTAATCACCATGGGCTGAATATTCCTCTTGGCAGAATGTCACTTTCAAGAAATTTCTTTGAGGGTTTCCCTCTGTGAGCCCTGAGGATGTTTCTCATACAGTTTTTTGTTGCTCACAATCAATTATGCATCCCACCTTGACACATCACTCTTATGCTATTTTGTGTTCAGCAGCAATGAAAGTGCTCTCTGGTGCTGGGGACTTACATGTCCATTCTGCAGGTACCGTATTTAAGCCCCAGCTGTTCACCAAACCAGGTGTTGCTGTGCAATTCCAAAGGATATGTTGGAGAGAAGCAAAGTGGCACTTGGCTTTGCAGGCAGGGACCTGGAGATTCTCGGGGATCAGGTGGTGAAGAAGCAAGCTGTCCTTTTTCCTCAGAACCACTGGAGGAGACCACAGCACCAGATGCTGTCAGCCTGGTCTAATATAGCCACCTGGGTCAGTGCAGTGTTCACAGTCAAAAGGAACATGCAGCAATGTTGTCTTTTGCCCTCTAAATGGACAAGTTGCACTGTCATCCCTCTGCTATCTCATACTTTTGCTAACTCTGCTACATCACTCAACCTCCACCAAAGTATGAGTCAATTATTCTAACTAATACATGAAGCACCTTTCCTCATTGGCTCTCAACCACCACATTCTGCCCAAGTTATTAAATCTTCATGCCCTCTGTGCTTCCTATTAATTCACTTGGAATACCACACCACATTTCCTGACTGAGCACAGACCAATCCACTGACTGACCACAGATCCCTTGACTGGACTAAGGATACTACCTTTAGACTTTCAGACCAGGCTATTTGGTCAAAGCAGATCGCAGTGTGTTTTTCAGACATTGATATATGGCATGGTGCCATACACCAACTTGTCAATCCCTTTGTCTACTCAGTGCTGTAAGGTATGACATGCCTGGCTTTCTGTCTGTGCTAAAAGGCAAGGCAATGCACAGCTGCAGGAGTGTCCATGCAGTAAAAAATGATTGAGTGCGAGGAAAACAAGCTAATAGCCCCAAGTTGCACGTTGTTCTGATGCATGCGACGGATGCCTGTCCCTGCAAGCAAGACAGCCTGGCAGCATTGTAATGTAAAATGCCAGTGAGCTCTAAGTGCAATAATGAAGTGAACTGTATTGTAAGTGAATCCAAGATATGCCATGATGATGTGGTGAGGTTGGTGGATTGTGGATGGAGGGTGCTGGTTGCTGCACATTCCCTGAGGTTTTGGTGAATGGAGGCCCGTGAGCTGTAGCTGCTAGATTACCACTCTGACTTTCAAGTCAGCAATTGGTGCTGTCTAGTTTCTCACCAGCTCTTGGGAGAACCTTGCCTGCATATAAATGAGGCAAGATCATATAATCATGAGATGCTAATGCATGAAAATAGCCCTCATCACTCATGAGTGAGGTTTTCATCTAGCTGTCTAAATCTTCAGGAAAAGATCAGATATTTTCTTTGCCATGTTGAAAATCTCATTTTTTTCATTTTTGCTGCATTCTCCCAACTGTCTTGCCATTGTGGGCATTATTCAGACACTGGGAAAATTCTGCCCCATATTTTAGATACAAAATTATATTGAATATCCAGTATTGGGAAAATTCTGGAGCATTGAGGAGACAGAAATATATTTATGAAAAATTTTGGAACTCCCAAATAATTAGTTCTGAAAAATGGGAATTGCTGGAGTCAGAATGTGAAAAACTGATGAGCACCCAATTTTTGGAGTAAAATTCATGAATTCTGGATGTCAATTAACATGCAAGGTTGGTGTCTAAAAGAAGTCCTCCCCTCTTAAAAAGAAGCTGCACTGATTTGCTGGAGGTAGCTGCTGAATTATAATACAGCAATTCTAGACAAAGGAAATGGATCATCAGACATACCACTTCTGAAATCCCCACTCCCTCCACGCAGCAGACTGGTTAGCTGGACTTACTCTGATGGGGCTTGGCCTCCCCATATGGGCATGTCCTCTGTGATGCTCTCAGTGAGGTCACCACCTTACTCATTGCACTCTTGTGCACACAATTTAGATCAATGTGAGGTGCTGCATTTTGGAAAGGCAAATCATGGCAGGACTTATACATTTAACGGTAAGGTCCTGGGAAGTGCTGCTGAACAAAGAGACATTTGAGTTCAGGTTTGTTTTTCCTAAAAGTGGAGTTGCACGTAGATAGGATAGTGAAGAAGACGTTTGAGATGCCTGCCTTTGAGTCAGTGCATTTGAGTATAGGAGTTGGCAGGTCATGTTATGGCTGTACAGGACATTGGTTTGGCCACTTTTGGAGTACTGTGTGCAGTTCTGGTCTCCCTCCTAGAAGAAAGATGTGAAACTTGAAAGGGTTCAGAAAAGATTTACAGGGTTGGAGGGTTTGAGCTATACAGAGAGGCTGGATAGGCTGGGGCTATTTTCCCCGGAGCATTGGAGGCTGAGGGGTGACCTTACAGAGGTTTCTAAAATCATGAGGGGCAAGAATAGGGTAATGAGACAAGGTCTTTTCCCCAGGTTGGGGAGTCCAAAAATAGAGGGCAAAGGTTTAAAGTGAGAGGCGAAAGATATAAAAGGCACCTAAGGTGCAACGTTTTCATTCAGAGGGTGGTGCATGTATGGAATGAGCTGCCAGAAGAAGTGGTGGAGGCTGGTACAACTACTAAACACATGTTGAGTAGTTAAGATCATTCAGGATGATGGTATGTTACTGCCATTCTTAACTCTCTTCATACTCACCCTGATATCTGGCACAGTGATGGTGTGACCATGGCAACATGCAGAGCAAATGCTGGAGAAACTTATTCGGTCTGGAAGCATCTGAATTGAATTGAATTTATTGTCATGTGTACCAACACACAGTGAAAAGCTTTGGCAGATCATGTAGTTAAGTAGCATAGCTAAGTAAATAATAGGTAAACAGTGGCAAAAACAAAAACACAGGTACAGGCGAATGTTAAGAGTTTGTGAGCCCATTTAGTATTCTAACAACAGTAGGGTAGAAACTGTTATCAAATCGGCTGGTGCATGTGTTCAGGCTTCTGTACCTTCTCCCCGATGGTAGAGGTTGTAGAAAAGCATTGCCAGGGTGCGATAGATCTTTGAGAATGCTGGCAGCCTTTCCTTGACAGCAGGCTTGGTAGATGGATCCTATAGATGGGAGGTTGGCCTTTATGATTGCCCGGGCCGAGTTCACCACTCTCTGTCACAGTCTCTGATCTTGAATGGTACAGTTGCCATACCAGGTAGTGATACATCCAGACAGAATGCTCTCGATGGCGCACCTATAAAAGTTGGCAAGCGTATTTGCCATTATGCCAAATTTCCTCAGCTGCCTGAGGAAGAAGAGACGTTGTTGGGCCTTTGTAACCAATGCGTCCACATGAAGAGTCAAGAAGGCTTGTTGTGGATGACCACTCCCAGGAGCTTGACACTCTCCACTCATTCCACCTCTGTGCTGTTAATGTGTAGGGGGGCATGAGTAACATTCTGCCAAAAGTCAATAATGTGTTCTTTGGTTTTGCCGGCATTGAAAGCTAGGTTGTTCTCAGTGCACCATTTTTCCAGGTCTTTCACCTTCCGTCTGTAGTTTGTTTTGTTGCCATCTGAGATTCAACCGATTATGGTGGTGTCATCAGCGAAATTGTAAATGGCATTAGTCTGGTATCTGGCGATGCAGTCATGGGTATACAGTGAGTACAGTAGGGGGCTGAGTACACACCCCTGGGGGTCCAGTGTGGAGTGTTAGTGAGGATGAAATATTGCCCCCAATCTTCACTGATGTGGCCTGTGGGTCAGGAAACTGAGAATCCAGTTGCAGAGAGTGGGGCTTAGTTCGAGATCACTAAGTTTAGTAATCAGTCTTGAGGAGATAATAGTGTTGAAGGCTGAACTGTAGTCAATGAGTAGGATTCTTAAGTAGCTGTTCTTGGTGTCAAGATGTTCTAGGGAGGAGTGAAGGGCAAGTGAAATGGCATCTGACGTGGAACTATTAGTCTGATAGGCAAATTGGAGTGGGACAAGAGTAGTGGGGAGTCTGGAGTTGATTAATGCCATGATCAGCCTTTCAAAGCACTTCATGACCACTGAAGTTAGGGCCACTGGGTGGTAGTCATTGAGACATGCTTAGGCACAGGGATGATGTTGGCCATCTTGAAACAGGCGGTTACAGTGGCGCTGCAGGGAGAGGTTGAAGATGTCCAAGAAGGCATGTACAAGTTGATCTGCACATTCTCTGAGTGCACGGCCTGGTACTGTGAGAAACATTAATGCTTTAAGTCCTGTATGACTCATCTTCAGAACTTCTTCAGAAATGACTATGGGCATATTGCTATATAGCACATGGCCCCCTTTCTCACCCCAATAGCCAAAACCTATTGCCTGCCAAGCCACAGCATGCCAAGGAGGAAGATAAAGAAAACAACATCACAATGATGAAGAAGTACTATCACCTTACCTGTCATTCACTTTGCATATTCACCAGTTGATACACTGAGGGATGGGTATAGGATTGGGATTTACATGGTGGGCCATTGGACATAATTGCACTGCAACCGGCTCTTGGGAAAAAGATGATTTATGTGCCATCTCCCTGGAGGTCGAGGTGAAAATTGAGTTCTCCTATAAGTGACCTAGTTGAGGACTTTGATGGGGGTGACAGGCGTGATGGTGCTGATGAAGTACATAGAGGTGGTTGTGCATTGGCCCAGGTGGGAAGGAAGATTGACAGATGGACATGTCATGAGGACGGTGCTGAGCTGGAAGGTTGGAACTGGGGTAAGGTTGGGGAGGGGAAATGAGGAAACTGGTGAAGTCTACATTGATGCCATGGGGTTGAAGGGTCCTGAGGCGAAAGATGAGGCGTGCTTCCTCAGAGTGTCAGGTGATAAGGGAGTGGTGATGAAGAAGGCCCAGAACCTGCATGTCCTTGGCAGAGTAGGAGGAGGAATTGAAATGTTCAGCCACAGGGCAGTGGGGTTGATTGGAGCAGGTGTCCCAGAGATGTTCTCTGAAGCATTCTGCGAATAGATGTCCAGTCTCCCCAATGTAGAGGAGACCGCATCGGGAGCAATGGATACAGTAAATCACATGTGAATGACCTATCCCATCTGTCAATCTTCCTTCCCACCTGTCTGCTCCACCCTCCTCTCCGACATGTCATCTTCACCCCCACCTCCATCCACCTATTGCACTCTCAGCTACCTTCCCCCCAACCCCACCTCCCACTTGTCTCTCCACCCCTAAGGCTCCCAGCCTCATTCCTGATGAAGGGCTTTTGCCCGAATCATCGATTTTTCTGCTCCTCGGATGCTGCCTGGCCTGCTTTGCCTTTCCAGCACCACTCTAATCTTGACTCTGATCTCCACCATCTGCCAGTACTCACTTTCACCTCGGTCTACCAGACAGCCTTGTACTCCGATCCAACAAGGTAGAGAAAATCACACAACCTGGAGGTTTCCACTGTGAAATTCATGAACAACTCCATGACCCCATGATGGAGTGTCTGGTGGACTTTGTTTCAGTTTCCATTTCAACACAAGGCAAAAAGTCACCTACCTTCTCAATGCTGTAATGGGAGCTCAAGCTGATGTTATCAGATCTGTGCATGCTACCTGTAGGTTCAGATTTCTGGCATCATGGTTGCAGGTCTGAGTGCTGACAGGGGCATAAAGCCTGCTATGGCAGTTTAGCAATCATCCCACAGAGCATGAGGATTACAGAAATGTTGCACCTGTGGCAGTAGCCTTTTTAGAGACAAAGCTGTTGTTCTATCTGAAAGCCAGAACATTTTTACTCCAACTATTGTCACTCCTACTATAGTCTTGCTGATGTCCCTTAACCCAATCCGTCAACCCCCACGGCAAGATGATGAAGCTTGTAACCAATTCTTCAAGGCTCGGAGTTGCTCAAAAGAGTCTGTCATGACAGTTTGCAGTCACTCCATTTGAAAGTCAGCAGACTTTCACTAGCCATGCTCCAGCCACTGGGGTAGCACAGTACAGATGCAAATCAGGCAACTTATATTATTGTATATGTATTGTATGTATCTGCAAATGTTTTAAAATGATTTTTGTTTGTTAACTTTTATTGTGGAGTACTGCCTAAGGGTTGCTTGGTGGGTGGTTTGGGAATGATAAGACTTTAGTGATTAGACAAATAAGTTTATTGAAACTGGAGATTGAGAATGTGTTCTCTGACATACAGTCCAAGTAGAGCAAAAAGCCAGCGACTGATCTTCTCTGGAGTCCCAAATATATGGATGCAACTGGATGAATGCATTGTGGTTGCTGGTATTCATTGACATGGTGTCATTGGTATAGTTTATTCATACCAAGATGGCTGAATCCCATCTCTTCTTGTATCTTGTCTCTTGTTTCTGTTGTGCAAACCTCAGTTGTACTATAGAGTCTAATTCCACAACTAGAGTATTTGTTGAATTTCTCGCTAGAATTTTGTCGTGACATCCACAGGTATTTCCACCTCTTGTAAATTCTTTGATGGCTCTTGATTCCCCATTGTTGGATTTCACTTTGTATAATGTTTTTTTCTTTGAGCCAATTTGACTGATGTGAAGATTTAGAGGAATTTATTTTGCTATCAACATTAGAAAGTTAAGCAATGGAAATACATTCCAAGTTGAAAAGTGTGGCACCAGAAATGCACAGCAGATCAGGCAGCATTCAAGGAGCATGAATTCCAAGCTCAGTTGTACAATATATATATTCACATAGACAAGTCTCTTATCTTTGTCCACATTTGGTTTCTCAGAAGCATGGTTTTGATTCTTCTATTTCATGTTTAAAAATCACATTTAGCAAGACAGACCTTTTTGCAGAAGTACTATTTAGTTAGAGGAGAGTAGAAGCATTCAGGGATAGCAGGCACCATTTTTGCTTTAATAAAAATAGAAAGTGCTGGAGAAACTCACCAGGTCTGGCAGAATTTTGGGGGGGAATCGGGGTTGGTGGGGGGGAAGAGAGAGAGTTTAGCTTTTGTGTCTAACATGATTCTTCTTTAGAACCTAGTTGAGATTTCCAGTACCACGGCATTTTGCTCTTGTTTTACCATTTTTGCTTTAGCTGCCACCACCTGAAACTGACTGTAGTATAAAAGGACAGCTCTATAAGCGTTCAGGAACACAGATGTCAGATTCATCTGATGAATCCTATATCCAATCCTGTCAGATCAGATCACAATTTTACATGGTTTTTGTTGCCTAAATCAGTTAGACAAGTCTCAATCTTTATCCCTGATGTTTCTTTTTAGAACTAACACATGTCACAGTTTTGGACAGTATTAATACCTTGAAATATGGCATAACTGAATTAGGGAAAAAGGAAAAACAAATCTGGGGCAAGCACTAAAATTTGGGAGATGCCAAAATGTTAGAATGAAGCAGTGAAAAGCAAAATTCACTTGAGCTCTTTCTAAAAATTGAGTGCATCCAGTTTTCTAACAAAACACTTTTTCTTTATGAACTCTGTCTAAAGTTGTAAAGCAAAAGATTGCAGGTGTTCCTCAACCAATGGTATGATTATGACCTTGTTCCAAGCATCTGTGGGATAAAGGAAAAGTGATGATATATCTCTCATCATGAAGTTGTAAACTGTATTTATCTGTAGCATAGCAGCACACATTTCAGATCTGTTGTGAGAGCATTTTGTTCATGAGTAAATAATTTAATTTCAATAAAAACAGTAGTTTTAACAAATTCTAGAAAACATTAACATATGAAGTTGGATCAAGAGGAAATATTAGTTGTGATGTTCTTAATCACTTTATCAGCCATCAGAATTTGTGACTGTACAATAATGCCATTTCAAAATATGAATAACCTGGAGTTAAGTTTTGAATGTTTTTACAAGATGCTTGAATGTTATCTAATTAATTGATTCCTTTTGATTAAATTTTTTTGGTCTTTATGCAGGTTACTTTTCTGCCATTATTTCAATTACATTCACTTAGACTTTGAAAGTCTTCATGACACTGCAAGGGTGCGAAATATAATGTGTAAATTTATTTGGTTGTAGTTTTGAAATCAAGTCTGCACATTCCATCAAAAGGGATGACTGTCTCTTTAAAAGTTTATCCCTGTGGCACCATTATGTAAGCATACATATGGGACAGTAAAAATGGAAGACGACACATTAAATGACATTATTATAAAATGCAATACTCTTGGAACGATTCCTTATTAAATTAGGCTCTAAGATCTGAGATGAATTTCTCCAATCTCTAATCCATCATTGAAGAAATATTAAAAGATAGGCCTCAACTGGTATTAGATTGGTGCTCAGTCTTTTCTTTCATTATTTTGAATTAGGGTGCTACTGGGGGAAAGCCTCTTAATGAGAATTACAGTGATTCACTATCCTCGTTTCAGTTTCTGACAAGTAAAATATTAACTCTTCAGTCACAGCTGTCTGAATTAAAATACTTTGCAACCACAGATGCACAAATTAAATTGTGCTTTATGTTTCCACATTTTTGTCCTCCTTTGAGTCAAAAGCACCAAATCAACAGGACTACAACATTACTAAAATCCAGCTCTTGATAGAAGCTGCGGTCGTTTTGTAAGTTCTGTGTTTTACTTGGGCAGTAAAATTCAGACTATGTTGCAAAAATATAGACATGATTGTGAATGACTGACATTTTCAGGAATAAAGCATCCTGTGACCTTTCAATTGAATCGTAAACTTAGTAATACAAGTCTGTTCTTTGAGTATTTTTAAATAATCAATCAACTTCTACTTACCCAGTTAAATGCAAATTGAAGTATTATCAAAGGTTTTTTTTAAATAGTTAACAATATCATTAATCAGATGAGTGTTTAACATTGTGTAAGGCCTTGTCAATATAATTCTATGATTCTTGATCATATTTAAAAGAAAAGAATAAATTATTTCATATATAAAATTGAGAAAATTATTTTCTCCTTTTTTAAGTACTGTTGTCAACTAAAATGAAACAGAAACAACAAATCTTCACATTTTCTGTACTCTCCAGAGCCTGTGCCTGATATGAGTCCTGTCCTTGTGTTATAAAATCTGTGAACTTAGGCACCTCAGAGCAGAGAAGTTCGAAAAAAAGATAAATCCATCATTATTTATTGATCAGTTATTCTTTATCTCCCAATGTGCGCCTCATAAATTCTTCACCTCCTTAATGATTGACTATTGATCAATTCACTTGATTGGTTGAGAGGTAACCCGAGATGGACATTGACAGATGATTGTGAGTGGTTTCTTTCTCCCAACTTGCCTTTCTGATGATGTCATAATAATTGTGATGTGACTGAGATAGGCTTATTTAACAAGATCTGTGACCAGTTCATCAAAGTGAAACACTTTGTGGTGCTAAGTTGTAAATCTTTGCAAAAATATTCACCATTTTAAAAACTGAGACTTATTAGGCATTTGTCAAATTATTCAGTGTCAAACATCACTATTTTATTTTAAATGTTAACATGTCACATTATCAGTACAAAATGGAATTTGTTAGTTTTTCTACACTGCAATGTTTGCACAAACTCAGCGTAAAGTACAGTCCTTTATAATAACACAAAATGCATCTTTTTAGAATTATGTGTATAGACTAATGCCATAGGGCAAGCCATGAGGCAGTTTAATTTATTTTTTTTAGAAGACATTAGAAGAACTCGATAAAGGGTCAAGTAATTTCATCCAAGTTGCCACTAGTTAGTTAAGGAAAAATGACAATAGTTGAGGATGACAGTGTTACATTTCTTGAAATATATTTTATCAAATAGAAATTTAAGATTTCATTTTTTCTTCACAAAGAATGATTGCTTATAGTATTTTTCTTAGCTCTGAAAAAAAATGACATTTCCTATATCTAAATAGGGCATTTTGATTAATATTTTCTATTTTGTGAGTGGTCTGAAAGCTGAAATGAGATGGTTACTTTTAGACAGGAGTGACTTTGGTTCCAAGGCTTACTTTGTTTCCAGGGAGGTTGCAGTGGGAGTAATTTCAGCGAATTGTAAGTGGACAGTAACTCCACAGGGAGCTCTGGCAATCATGGCGGAAACAATGTTTACATCGATCAGCTGTCATGGTGATTTATGGCTTCATTTTGCCGTAATGGAGAATTAGTGGGAAGATTATCAGGGACTCAACACTTTGGCTTGTTACCCATGTCCAGACGAGCAATTTGTCTCACTGAAGCAGTGAAATACTTGTGACAGCACCAACACTTGCCCTAATTCAATCAACAGAAAATGTTGGAATTAATTTGTTACAAGAAAATTTAAATATGTTCAGCAAACAGTAACCGCAAAGAAGAAGGCTGATTTATTGTACTCGGCAAGATATCGATCCACTTCGATCTGACCCATGTTGAGGTTCTAATGTGTAATAATTTCCAATTTAAAGCTCCTTTTCAAGATCACGGGTTTAAGGAGAGGGCAGGTGGAGACCTAACACCAGATTAGGTGCCTGTTGCTATGCTCTTGTCAAAAACCCAGTTTGAATGCAAATTATGTCGCTTTTTTATTACATTATCTTGAATATGTCTGATATGATTTGTATTGTGTGTCAAATTGGTGGACACAGGAATGTCAAAAACAGACACATTATTTAACAAAAAAAAATTGAGGTAATAAAAGCGAATCAATTGTAATTTTTTAAAGAGTTCAAGAGCAACCAGATTTTAACTATGTTGACACAAATTTATATAGTTGATTACTCATAGTTTTCCAACTTTATTTATGATATTTTGTTTCCATATTTAAAGTTTACACTAAAATAGGCAAGTTCAAAGGAAAAGTATTGATTGGACAGGGTCAATTCTTCTCTCAGATAATGTATGAATTTGTATGAAATACCAGCTTGTGTATGTCCACAGAAGACTTAAATAGTAGAAAAAGCCCGAATGGGCTCATGGGGCTAAATAATCTGGAAGATTTAATGAAAACATCCCAGGAACAATAATTAATTTAATCATGGTAAGTCAGTCAATCAAACAACTCACTGGCATTATTGTTGTGAGGACAGCTTAACCAATTACTAAATCTTCCCAAGTGGCTGTGAGGCCAGTGGTGCAATGGAATGTTCAGAATGGTGTTGCACCATTGCAGACAATTTGATATATATTTACACAAGAAAAAAGAAATTCCAGCAATGAATGATAAAATCACAACTGAAAAGGTAAATGTCATTGAAGTCCTGGCCAGAACTATGAGTATTTTGATTATTTTTCCTTAAACACTTCTTCGGATCATTTAAACCCTGTTAACTCCTCAGTGTCACAGCAAACTGCATTTTGCCTCAGTTTGTGACACAAATGCCTTTTGAGGCAATGTAAATATATTCAATTGTTCCATCATCCTCTCTTTGCCATGGAACATTTGATTTACAATTCGTCATGTTAAAACATGGGGGTGCAAATTAAGGCACAAGCAACAAATTGCAAACAATATTAAAATTATGTAAATTTTGTGAGTAGAAAATCATTATTTGTTGATTAAATGAGCCATAATAAACCCTTTTGATATACAGCATGCATATTGAAAAGCAGTATCTTTAACCTCGGGGAAGAAATGACCTGAGTATTTATGGTGCAGCATGAAAGGTATCTTTTTTCCTTTGTCTCTAAAATGTTGGTGCATAGATGCAAAAGCCCAGTGAGCAATGATATAAATCAGACATTTTCTTGATGGGTGAAATGCTGCTTTATATATGGAAGATAATGCCTAGAGCTACAATATATTGGTGCTCATATTGATGCACATTCAAAATAGAAATCAGCTGAACAGTTTAAAGGTGTCTTTTGCTGTCATTGTGTATGCTGTCAGCTGCATTAAGCTTTCTTTGCCTTCACTCATTTCTGATACCATAAAGTTGTATTTGTGACAACCTAATGAAAGTTTAACAATATCTCTACTGGAGTGAATTCCAAAATTAAAACACTAATATCAAATTAAAATTTGAGATAACTATCAACTGTGCAAGGATCCACAGGAGGTATCACATTTTCACCCATATTTCACTAGTGAAAATAGCCTGCACAATTAATTTCAGCAGTGAGATATAAGTATATATTTAGTTGTGTTTATATGGTTTGTCATGTATTATCTGTTTTATGCTCATATGGTTTAAGAACCACATTTTTAAATAGCTGCTACTGTGAAATTAGGCATCATTCTATTAATGTGTTCAATGCTTGAGTTAATTAGATTGTTATGGACTGTACATTGTCAAAATATGAATAGTATTGCATTTGTAATGCAACAGCCACTTCCTTGAAATTTGAATTACAGAGTCAGCCACAATTTTGCTAAATACAAAGTATTCTTAATGCCCATTGCAACAAGGTGAGGACCATTGCACATGTCAATCTAATACCAAACATTTGTTCTCATTTATGGTTTTGCAATAGCTTTTAACATCCCTATGCCATTATAAACCAAAATGTTGTGTAAGGTTTTGCTTCAATAGTTATCTCAACTTGAGAAGCTAAAGGTCAAATGAAAATATCTAATTATATATATTGTAAAATAAGACCTAACATAATTATTGCATAAATATTTTTGTAAATTTCAAAGGTATATTCTTTAGGATGACAGTTTCTGCAAAATACGATTCTGACTGCATGATAATTTATGTTTCTGTTACTGGAGATCTGTATTTCTTTTGAGCCAATTCTGAGCCAGAGGGGTCGAAACATTTTGGCAGAATTGGAAATTCTCTTTAAAGTTTACCTACAAAAGACACCAAGTACAATAATGATGGTGTATCATTCCTGGTGTTCAGCATTTTAAAAACAAATTATGCAATTACTTTGGTCATAAACAGGTGTTACGCCTGCTGAAAATTAAACTTAATTGGCAGGAACTGAAGCAATTTTTAAATAAAATATGCACAGAATGCAGATTCAGGAAGTGATCTTCCCTTAACATGTTACAAAAATGCAAACGAATCTCCTTTAAATTAGATTGTAGGTACACAACTATTTGTTTTAACAACTGTTTATTCCCAATGACAACACTTTCCCAAATGGCTCATAATTTTCATTGTCCCAGTGGTCATTGAAGATCTGAAAATGTGTTGCTGGAAAAGCGCAGCAGGTCAGGCAGCATCCAGGGAACAGGAGAATCGACGTTTCGGGCATAAGCCCTGAAGATGACAATTTACTTGCTAAATCTACAACTGAAGTGAGTCACATCAGTGAGTGCAAAGACTTATTTTTATTAAATACTTTAAACAATGCTGTGAAAGGACCAAACCTTTCCTTCAATTCATATATCTGAGTCACACAGAAAATGTTGAAATTTCTTTATTCCCTGAAAAATTCAAGTTTTCCTCTGCAAGATAATTAGCTCAGAAAACTCCCATCTGAAAAATTCAAAGAGCTTTTCAAATGCGGAAAAAGTGTGCATTTGTCTTTTTTCCTGAACATGATTTTTGAAAGATTAAAAATGAAGTATTTTCATCTGAAGAGAAGAGCACACTGAGAGCCTTAATGTTTTCATATAATATCAAAGAATAATACCCCACTATAATCAATATATGAACATTGTGCGCAGCACCATCATTCTTACAACAATAATTATTGCAATAAGAAAACCACACTTTTGATGCATGGAATAAATGCAATGGAAACACTGCTATTTAGAGATAGGCAATGCCTATCTAGTTAGGCAGAAATGTTATCAATTTTACCAAAATTTCATTTTGTCTTCCTACCCACATTTATATGTGTGCACATTTCCAGTAAGCATCACTGAATAGCAGTCAGGAATAAAAACCATAGTTGATTTTTCAATTTAAAAAAAATCACTCTGTAAACCAAGATGCTAATGCAATGGCAGCTCGACAGCTGACCTGCTGAGATAGCTAACATGGCACACTAATACAATTGAATCAGGCCTTCTTGATGTGATATGAGTCACACGTGCCATATTGTGCATTTGTCCTTTGAGCTAGACTGGACATTAGATTTCTAAGTAAAATGCCTGTTGTTTTTTAGAGTTGTTTAGAGAAATTGAAATCTAAATTGTCATCAAAATTTACAAATTCTTATCAGTTTTAACTTTTCTCCCCCTTAAACATGTTCAGATATAGATTCACTTCTGCTTTTCATTTACTTTTCCTCTTCCTGTGTTCCACTGATCCCAGACATATTTTCTCCCAAGTAGGTTATGCAGTTTACTCTCAACGCCTATGTCCAATGTTATAAACTAAATTTATTACCGTAAGTTGGCTGTTAATTTGAAAAAAAGATAAATGTTTGAATTCAGAAAGTGGCCCATTTATCTTTGCTAAAAGCAACATAAGTTGATATACATAGACACAAATTCTGTAAAGAAAAGGAATATGTTAAACTCTTGCACCTTTCTTGAATTATAGTACCTGGGAATTGGGTAACCTGTAGTTTCCCATTGCATTCTCCATGACAGCATGAATTTGCCAACGAATCAACATCTTTTTCTCCTGTAGTGTAAAATATAGTGATCATTTGAAATTTTGCATTCTTGAATTTATACTGATGAATGCAAGAAGAAAACCTTCAGTACATTCCTCTCCATTCAGAAATTTCCAAGAGACAAAGGTTTATGAAATATCAGATTTCCATGCTTGAGTGTCCCAATCATTTACTTAATTCCTTGTAAAATTTATAAAAGGAAATGGATAATTAGTGCATTTTCCTGGCTTGGTTTGCTGCCAATGAGAATGCTGTCTGCTTGATGACATCATTGTTGTTGAATGCCCAGAGAAATGCCACTTTGCAATAAGAGTCAAATTACCAAATGGATAGATGACATCTATACAATACAGATCAATATAGACAGTTTTCTTCAAGGTCAGTGGTAAGCATCATCACTTCAATGATGACTGCGCAGTCTGGGGCTGTTGGTTGTTGACTGTTAGAAATTAGGTAAAGAGGTAAGATATTCCATCCACTGAATATAAGTTTCAATAATTTTGGTACCTTACCATAATTATATGATTACATTTTTTCTTTCTCTGTTTGAAACTGAAACATATTCAATTGTCACCTCACAATGGTCATTTGACCAAAATAGATCTTGCTGAATGGTAAATCATAGGTGTACATGTCTGTTCTGCTACTCTTGCACAATGCATTATCTCACAAGGTAATCCACATTTTTCAATGACATTTTGCATCCTGATTATGTTCCGCCTTGTTGGTATGTTGAACCAAATTCCCCATTCCTACTGTAGGTACAAATTATTCTACAAAATCCGGTCAGTTCATTTTGGTTTTCAACTTTATAACATCAATATTTGTTCAAAAAAACATGTAATTTACTGGAATATAAGCACGTCAACTCAATGCAAATCTTAGTTTAACTGTACTCCACATATTTTGCTCTACCAGCAATGATCCATAATGCTGTTGGGGATGTAGTTCCAGAATTCTGACTCAGGGACTCCGAAGGAATGGCAATGTATTTCCAAGTCAGGAGGTTATGTGGTTAGGAAGGGAGCTTCGTGGTAGTGGTGTTCCCATGTATATACTGCACTTGTACTTCTGGATGATGGAGGTCACATGTGTGGAAGGTAATATTGAAGAATCCTTGGTGAGTAGTTGTACTTCATCTTGTAGATGAAGTGCATCTTGTAACTGTTGCCTTTCTACATCGATGGTGAATGTGTTAGATGGCATGATCATCAAGCAGGCTGCTTTATCCTGGATGTGGTTGAGCTTCATGAATTTTCTTGGAGTTGCACCCATTCAGACGAGTGGAAAATATTATATCTTATTCCTGACTTGTGCTTGGGAAGTGGTTCACAGGCTTTGAGGAGTCAAGAGATGTGTTCCCATCATAAAGTTCCCAGAGTGTGTTCTGCTGTTATTTTCGAGTATATGACTGGTCCAGTTCACTTTCTGGTAAATGGTCCTTATGATGTTGATATTGGGTGATTCAGCAATAATATTGACATTGCAAATCAAAGGTTGATAGCTAAATTCTCTTTCATTGGAGGTAGTCATTGCCTAGCAGAAGTGTGGTGCAAGTATTGCTTGTTATTTATCAGATTAATTCTGGACGTTGCCCAGATCTGGCTGTATCTTGACGCCGGCTGCTTCAGTGTCTGAGGAAATATGAATGCTACTGAACATTGTCAATCATCCATGAACATCTCCACTTCTGACATTATGATAGAGGAAAGAGGAAAGATCATTGATGAAGCACCTGAAGATAGTTGGGCATGGGATACTATTCTAAGGAACTCAGCAATGAGATGATTGACTGCCAACAACCACAACCATCTTCTTGTTTGCTAGGTTTGACTCCAACTAGCAAGAGTCATCCTGTGACATTTTCTTCTGATTCACATTGCGTTCAGTTGTGCTAAGGCTGCTTAATGGTACTTCTTAATTTGCTGCCCTGCAGTCATTCTTACTTGCTGACTTGAGTTCATCCTTTTCACCATGTTTGGACTAAGACTGTAATGAGGTCAGAATATCAGTGGGCCCAGTGGAACCCAATTTGAGTGCCTTTGGGCTGTTTATTGATGATTAAGCACCATTTGATAGAACTGATGATGACACCATCCATCACTTTGCTGAGGTTTGAGAGCAGATTAATAGGGCAGTAATTGGCTGGGTTGGATTTGGCCTGCGTTTTGTTTAGAGGACATACTTGGGTGATATTCCAGTTCACTGGGTAGATGCCAGTGCTGTAGCTGTATTGAACCAGCTTAGCTAAGAACACAGTTAATTCTGGAGTACTTAGTGCAGTTGAAATGTTACTTGTCTGTAGACTTTAAAATATCCAGTGCCTTCAGCCATTTCTTGGTATCATGAGGAATTAAATGAATTGAATGAGACTAGCATCCATGATGCTGTGCACCTTGAGAGGAAACTGAGATGGGTAATCCACTCAAAACTTCTCACTGAAGATGCTTTAAATGCTTTAGACTTGCCTTTTACACTGATGTGCTAGGTTGACCCGTCATTGAGGGGGATATTTGTTGAACCTTTTCCAGTAATGTGCTGCTTCATTGTTCACCACCATTGACAGCTAAATGTGGCAGGGCCAGAGAATGAAGATCTGATTCGTTGGCTCTGCAATTTTATAGAAATATCACTTGCTGCCTACACTGTTTAGATTATAAGTAGGCCTGTGTTACAACTTCACCAGCTTAACACATCCTTTCAAGGTGGGCCTAGTGCTTCTCCTGGCATGCCTTCCTACACTTTTTGTGTAACCAGGGTTTATCCCATAGCTTTCTGGCAATTGTAGCATGGGTGATATATTGGACCATGAGATTATAGATCCTGGTCAAACACAATTCTGCTGCTGATGGCCCACAGCAATTCCTGGATACCCAATCTTTGGATTCCAGATTTGTTTGAAATCTATACCATTCAGCATGGTGGTAATGATGCACAACATGGTGGAGGATATTCTCATTGGGTTTGCACTGATAGTGTTGTGGACAGATGCAGCTACTGCAGATAGATTACTGAGGATGAGGTGAAGTCATTTTTGCTTTTTGATGATTACCTCACCACTTGTCATAGGAACAGTTTAGCAGCTATTTAGGATTCAGTCAGGTCACTCAGTAGCAATGCTAGTAGTGCCACCATAGCTGATGGATATTGAACTTCTCCATCAAGATTCCATGCCTATTCCACCCTCTGTGAGGCCTCCTTACATTGTTCAGTAATGGGGCAGAAATTATTCATCACTGAAAATGTGTTGCTGGAAAAGCGCATCAGCACAGGCAGCATCCAAGGAACAGGAGAATTGACGTTTCGGGCATAAGCCCTTCTTCAGAAGAAGGGCTTATGCCCGAAACGTCGATTCTCCTGTTCCTTGGATGCTGCCTGACCTGCTGCGCTTTTCCAGCAACACATTTTCAGCTCTGATTTCCAGCATTTGCAGTCCTCACTTTCTCCTCGAAGAAATTATTCATCAGCCTTGGGAGGACAGCTGGGTGTAATCAGCAGAAACTTTCCTTGCCTATTTGCTGTAAGACTTCATGGATCTAGAGTCAATATTGAGGATTCCCAGGACAACACCGTCCCATCTGTATACAGAAACGAGCCAACTCCAATGTTAGCATGCAAATGCATTGATTTCCAGTTTTGGACCTCAGATCTCTGTGCAATGAAAATAAATTAGAGTGTTGCCTGTGTAATAGGATACATCCAGGGATATTGATGATGGTTGCTGGGCTGTTGACTGTCAATGTGAGACTGTTGCTTGACTAGGCGAATGGACAGCTCTTCCTGTTTACCACTGGGATGATAATAAGGGATACTTTGAAGTGGGCTGTTATTATTTCCGGTTCCTTAGTCAATTATGTGCCTGGATTCGTTCCTTTTATCAGTGATCATGCATAATTGAGTGGGCTTGCTAGATCATTTCAGATGGCATTTTAGAGTCAATCACATCATTGTGGATCTGGATTCACATGGACACTGGATCAAGCGGGGATAACAGTTTTCTTTTCCCAAAATAAATTAGTGAACCAAGTTGACAATAATTTTGTCTTGTTCATTAGACTAGCTTTTAATTCCAGATTTTTTATGAATTGAATTCAAATTTCAAATGTTGGAATTCAATCCCTTATCCCCAGGACATTAATCCAGTGACAATATTATTAACCATCGCCTTCCTTTGAGAAAAGAGTTTCCATTCAATTGAACAGATTGAATAAAATATAATTGGTACTTTGTCTAAGGGAATTGATACAATAAAGAAAACAAACCTGGAAAATCTTGTAACAAAAATCAAGACAACCTTTCATTTCAGAAGGACACCAATGACTACTATAAAACATCTCTGATATTTGAATGGGCTACAGTCTGAGAAGGAGGATGCCGCATCCTGTTTATTATCTAGTCTGGAAAAAATAATTGACAAACTATGGAAGAGAGAAACTCAGTAATGACATTAAATAATAGCAGTAGCTAGAATGAGAATAACATTTTAATTAAGTTACAAATATGGAATTTTGTAAGGATGAATACTCCATTTATTCTAAAATATTGCCATTAATATGACACTATTAATTATAATGCTATATTTCTGGTAAAATGTCTGTCCATTTATCTAGGCAATAAATCCATTTATAATAAAGTGCTTTTAGAGATGTTATTGGTTCAGATTTGAACTTAAAATTTGGACTATATAAAAAAAATTTGGACTATAAAAATAAATTTGTCCTTATGCTGAACCGCAATAGATTTTAAATTGTGGAAAAGAGGTTAAAGTCCAGAAATTATCATTATTATTCAAGAAGTAATCATCAGTTTGATGCCCATGTGTAGAACTCTGTGCACACATTATAATACAAAAAAAAGAGAGCTGTGAATGAACCCTCCCGGCTTGCGTAATATGGTGAGGCAGTATAGCCAACTTCAACTCATTTCACTGTGACAGAACAGTCGATACTGCACTGCTTGTTACAACTGAGAATTATATTAGTTACTGATCATACTGTTTCCCAGTAATTAGCTGGAAGTTCCTTTTTCAGTAAAGTTTATATTCCAAAGTGCAATATATTCCAGGTGGTGTTTTAAGGATATGAAATTTACTGAGTTTGTGATAAGAGTTCTTAGCCTTCTCTATCCCCACTAAGAATTTTCAAGATCACCCCCCCAACTACATGCACACACGCACATACACACTAACCCTCAAACTCCATTTGTCAAAACATAAATATGTACTAAAAGGACTAAAGATTAGATAAATTTTATGTCTTACTGGAATCAAGCCCCGCCATTCCCAGAATCATCACAAAAGTTAAATACTTTAAACAAAAATCTCCAATTTATGTGTCTTTCAGACCTGAGTTGGCAGAAAGCATGGACCGTACTTAACAAGAATTACTAATCATTACAAATAATAGATTCCAGCTACAGATAAATGATGATGATGAACTGTCAACATATGCCTACTAGTTAAAACTCTAATCATCTGATAAACTCACTGCTATATGTACAGATACATATAGACACAATATAGATGGGAAAATAAATCTTGGGTGTGAAGAGTGGAGGGAAAGACTGGGAAGGTGGTTGAATGGCCCCTGTCCACAGAGTTCACTGAGATGGTCCTTTTGGCTTGTTAGGATGAATTTCTTCTTGATTCACTTTCTCCAGATGCTTACACTTGCATGCAGAAGATACAGGCGGAGTCTCTTGGCTACTAGTTAATATACAGTCTACAGCAACTACTGAGGGAAAAATAAATTCATTTTCTTTAGGTGGCTTTTGCTACTGAGCAGAAACACACCTCATTCCTTTTCACATGTCTAATTGCTCCCTTCAAACATTCACACCCCCAAACTGTCCAGTGGCCTGGGAGTCAATCACAACATTGTTGGCAGGCAGGATGCTTTCTCATTAATAACTGCTCACTGTCCAATCAGCTAATTATTGACAGCTAATTCTTCATTTGTGCACAGCCCCTGACTTCAGCTGGTGTGTAATCACACTTCCACTACTGCTTAAACAAGCAGCTGTGTAAAAGCACTTACAATGAGTGTCAAGTTACTTGCTTTTAAAGAGTGCAGCAATTTTTCAACAATTTTTAAATTTTAGGAACTGTTTTAAAACGTTCTTTTCCTACTTCAGTCCACAAATCACAAATATACAAAAATAAATAGCTATAATCATTATAAGGTAAACCCCATGAAGAGCTGCAGAAGCTTTGAGAAGTTCATCCAGCAGGTTATTCAGCCCTGCTGTGAGACTATCTTGGAACCTCCACAATTCTCATTCCGCTCACAGGTTTCTCTAACTGCATTTTCCCTCAACTAGAACCACATGCCGAGTGCATGGTACAAGCTTGTCAATAGTCAGATAATAGGTTTAAGGTGAGAGGGGAAAGATTTAAAAGGGACCTAAGTGATAACTTTTTAATGCAGAGGATGGTGTGTGTATGGATTGAGCTGCCAGCGGAAGTGGTGGAGGTTGATACAATTACAGCATTTAAAAATCATCTGGATGGGTATATGAATAGGAAGGATTTAGAGGGATGTGGGCCAAATGCTGGCAAATAGGACAGATTAATTTAGGATACCTAGCCAGCATGGACAAGTTGGACCGAAGGGTCTGCTTCTGTGCTATACAGCTCTATAACTCTATGACCCTATAATTAAGCCCAGATTAAGATTCCTGATGAAGGGCTTATGCTCGAAACGTTGATTCTCCTGCTCCTCGGATGCTGCCTGACCAACTGTGCTTTTCCAGCACCACACTCTTGACTCCGATCTCCAGCATCTGCAGTCCTCACTTTCTCATATAATTAAATCCTCCCTGTCCTTAAAATTATTACCACTGCCTGCTATATATTGCAGTTAATACAGCTAACAAACAAACACTGTTTAAGGTTTTGGTCAAGTGAGTTCAGAGAGCCCACAGCTACAGTTTGAAAAACTACAATGGTTAAAATCTTAAATTATTGAACTCAGCACTGAGTCTGGAAGGTTTGAAGTGACTAATCGAAGGTTGGATCCTCATAATGGAGCTTCCATTGAGCTTTACTAGAACAATGCTGGAGGCCAAGGACCAAAGATCAAAATAGGAATGGCAGACTGAAAGGAAATATTCTGCAATGTGGTCCCCAAATCTATGTTCAGTCTCCACATGATAGAAAGCACATTGTGAGCAGCAAATGCAGTGTATTAAATTGAATAAAATAAATAAAGCGCATGTAAATCATTGCTCCTTTTGGAAGCAGTGTTTTGGAATCGGGACAGTAGGAAAAGAGATTGTCAAATAGCAGGTCATGCAATGGAAGGGGAAGGGGATTGGGTTGGGGGTGGATTGTGATCTCAGATATTGGGCATGATTGAAGAATGGACTAGAGTTAAAGAGGGAATGATTCCTTTTGAAAATGAAGGGAAATGGATATGGCAGAGGATGAGCATCTGAATATGAAGGCTGCTACAGTGGAAGTTGAGGTCAGAAGGAATCGATTTTTTGCTCTGAGGGAGTGAAAGCAGAAGTATAGGAAATGAGACAGATGTGGTTGAGAGCCTTATCAACTGTAATGGAGAGAAATGCTCGGGCCGAGGAAAAGGAAACTATGATGATATCTGTATTATCCAAGTGATTGATTTTATTATGTTTAACATTACTGTAATCTATTGTCTTTACGTTTTTTTGTAAAAAAAAACCTTCTTTATATATGGAAGGGTGCAAACATTTCAGTTAGAACCATGAATCGGTGAATTTCAAAGGAGACAGCAGGTGGCAAAATTAAATTGATTCCACTTTTGTCGTGCATTAATTGTGATTGTAATCTCAGTAAAACTAATTGAACAGAATTCTACTGATGTTTTTCAAAACAAAATTGTGAATTATGTTTCAAGGTTAATGTAAAATTATTATTTATATTCAGTATCATCAGTTATGCTAATTTATTTCTTTCACTAACTTATTCTTTGAAGCAAATTCAACAATGCAAGAGATGATATAACTAAACATATAGCTCATGTAAGATAATGAGAATGAAAGCCGCTTTTTACTGGCAGAGCTCCTGTTTTATTATGATATGATCAACTGAACAGCCAAGTTCTCAAACCAAAACTAAAGATATGGTTTCCAGCAGTCTCTGCTTTTGTCATGGCTTGCTTGTTTCATGTCAAGATCTGACCTGTGTTGACTCTATAACAGATGCCTTGCTGTGAGTTGCACAGCCTCCTGAGTAACAGAATTGAATCTATGAAAAATGATGCTGTAGGAGTATTGAAACAAATCTACTATATGCACAATGAGGCATGTTTATTTTTTTAAATCTGTTTTTGTTTCTTTAACTGGAGTTTAGGATATGAGCTTCTTACTAGAAAATTCAATTTAAACCAGTATTTAATTCTCAGGTAAAAAATGATGTGAAAACATAACATTTCCACTCCCAAGCTGATTGCATAGGATTGGAATCTCCCCAATCCCTGTTCAGCATGGGCAATGATGAGACAGTTGGGAAAATATGGTGAGTTCATAAAGATTAGATTCTCCATATCAGGAGAAATAAATCTGATTCTGTGACCAAGTTTTAAATAGTGAGGAGAGAATCTTGCTCATGAACAATGAAAGACCTAGTTGCATGTATTTGCATGCCATTAGTACTTAACCTCAACTCATTGATATGCATTTTCTAATTCTCACACGTGCCAGAGGGAAACTAGACGGTAATAATTCCCAAAATGAAAATCAGAGCAGGTTCATGGTAACTGCAGCTTGCAGTTGGCTCCCCTGGGCTTCCAACTTGGACAGCAGTCTCCAACATCGTGGGACAAGCTCCATCAGCAATAATTACCCTGTCCTCGGAGGTTGGTATTGGACAAGTACCGCTCTCATGACAGCATCGTAGCATATCTTTGTGAGCCACTTGCAATACACTTCTGCAATTCAGTGTTACACTTTGGAGTGCACCAACACCTTTCACTGTCATTCTGCTTCCAGGACACTTTATACACAGGGACAAAATTCTGACTCTGAGATTGGTTCAACGTGCATCTCAGGGTTCCTGTTCTCAATGTCCTATATTTGCAGAATGCTGTCCAAATGTTTTTCATGTGTACTGAATGATTGCACCATTATGCCTTGTTTCTGATATTACTCAGATGGGCTCATTGGAACCATTCCCAGTGGATCCAGCCACAAAGGTTGTGGTCATCCCTGTGTTTGCTGTACTATGCTGTTACATAAATGGAGAGGAACACATGCATGTGGAAGCCCAGGATCAGCATCAGCTTCCAGCTGGTGTGGAGTAAATACTCTATTGCAATGCTTACAGCCATAGACAACCTCATGATGCAGTGAAGATGCAGGACAGTCTCAGTCACTGACCTTCATAGAATGCTGTGAAGATGAGAGATGGGCAATGGCTCTCTACTCTGTCCAAAACTGGAGGTCAGAATGTCGTGTGACTGTGGCCAGTGCAAGGCAACACTTTGTTCCACTGGGGCCAATGAGAAAGATAGGATGTGCCCTCAACACCAAGTATCCATGCAGGTTATGTCTGGGGCTCTGTACTGGTACCATCCAGACAGGGAACACTGTTTGCTCCAAGGAATCTCTGCTTCAAACAGCTGGAAGATGCATGGATGGATGATGGGAATCCATATAATCTGCAGCGCTGCTTTGATGAGAATGCTCTTAAGATAAAACAGCACTTTCAGCATGTTACAGTTCAGCAGCACTGTCCTAAGCAACATTGTAAGGATTTCATTGTAAATATCATTCAACGGAGCTGTATTGTGTGATGTCATGAAGCTTACAGTTTTGATGCTGCACAGCACCCCTGTGTCATCCATGTATAAGTGCAGCTTAGTTTCTGTGCAGTTCATCCTGTTAAATAAAAATTAAGATTACAAACTGATGGAAGTCCTTACAACATCTGCTACTTCGTCATTCAATCTTGACAAACTTCGAATGTTTGCATGGTTATTGTGAAAAGCATTGATGTTGCTTAGACGGAATTAGAATTCCATGTTGTCATTAAGGATGGCTAGTCTTTATACCTTCATTCTTGTAGTTGCAGCTAAAATGTCACTTACTCCCCCAGCTTATGATGAAAAGTGAACATATGTTTACAAATGTGAAAACAGATTTACATTAAAGAGTCACCTGTGCCACCTATACACAAGAAAATCTTCTTTCTCCCCCAACACATCTTGGTGCATTCCCAGTAACTGTACCTGGGGTAGTGGGAGCCTAACACATAGTGGACCCTTGGAATTTTGGGTAGGTGACATTGGGTGTAATGTAGGAACTATGACTAGAGGTTGTGACCTGCTGAGTGTGTCCTGCCCAGATGTATGTTCACTCTCTTCTGCCTGAATTCTCACAGTGCTGAGGGTACCAGGCAGGTTGGAGGTGGAAGACAAGGCACCTATGGAGTCACCTGAGAGGAGACCTCCAGGTGGAACTGTGTGTCACTCTTCCTCCTTCTGAGTTTTTATTGACACTGCCTTGTCTGCTTGTGAGGAAGCAGCTCCTGGAGTGTCACCTTGCCATTTGTCCTGAGCATCAATGGTTGAGGCGATGGAGTGCAGGTCTCTGTACATACATAGCATTCACTGAGTATGTTGGACCTGGTTATCTATGAGAGTTATCAATCTAAGGAGACAACCAGACACTCACTTGCCAGAGGCATTGATAGTATCTTCCAGTTTTCGAGTCAGTTTGTCCAGTACCTACGATAATCTTGCCTGCTATTGCGGTGTCTCTACCTGAATTTAGCTGAATATTTTAATTGCTGGAGGATGCAGGAGGCAGTCTTGCCAATGTATCCTCTGAAGAAGCCATAGCTTGTTCCTCATAGTTGGAGCTGGAGGTATCTTGCAGGCTGCCCTTTTGATGACGCAGATGACACCAGCACCCACAGGAGACAAAACAGAGCAGGAGGTGTCAAGTAAGGGTAAAGGTTTGGGCTTTTTAAAAAATCATTCATGGGATGTTGGTATCACCCTCGAGGTCTGCCCACCCCTTTCTTCCCCTGAGATGCTAGTGGTGAGTGTCATTTTGAAACGCTGCAATCCATTTGATTTAAGCGGATCATAACACCATTAAGGAGCAAGTTCCAGGAGTTAGATCAAGTGGCAGTGAAGGCATGGCAATATATTTTCAATTCTAGATGGTGAGTTGCTTGGAGAGAACTTGCAGGTTGTGGTCTTCCCATCTCCTTCTAGATGGTAATGGTGGTGCATTTCGAAGGCATTGTCTAAGGAGGCTTGATGAATTTCTGCAATATATCTTGTAGATGACAGTCACTGCTATTTTATTGAGGTATTTTAGGTGTTGGAGGTGATTTCCTCAAATTCCAGGAGCAGCAATTACTGTTTTATATGTTGTTGCATTGTTTTGGAACTTTGGAAAAAAAAAAGTCAAAACAACAGCAGTTTTAGAAGGGAGAAGAACAGACAAAGGAAGCACATGCTGAGGTCAGTGCAGAAGAGAGAGAGAGAGAAAGAAACTGACACCACACTCAACCTGCACAGTTACTGCCTTTGCTGTTTGAAATCATGTATCGCTGGACATCGGAGTGTGTCTGGGAAAATTAACAAACAGTGAAATTCACAACTGATCTTGGAGGGACTGTTTGGGCGAAGTTCACAGCACAGAAGCAGATAAGTATATTGTTTTTAAGTGGGACCTACAGGAAGTCTGCAGTAGTGAGTAGAGTGGGTTCATTCTTGATTATATTTTTTGAGATATGTCTCTTGATTAAACTTAAAATGTAAGCCATAACTATTAATTTAACCTGGGGCAGTGTTTTGTAGAGGAATAAGATGGTGTTATTTTCTGGGTCTGTAGATTGTGAAGGAGCAAAAATGGCCTTTACTAGAGTGATATGCGCTTCTTGTGAGATTAGATTAGATCCTGCTCCTTGGATGCTGTCTGAACTGCTGTGCTTTTCCAGCACCACTCTAATCCAGAATCTGGTTTCCAGCATCTGCAGTCATTGTTTTTACCCTGTTAGATTACCTACAGTGTGGAAACAGGCCCTTCAGCCCAACCAGTCTACACCGACCCTCTGAAGAGTAACCCACCCAGACCCATTTTCCCTCTGACTAATGCACCTCATACTATGGCCAATTTAGCATGACCAATTCACCTGACCTGCACATCTTTGGACTGTGAGAGGAAACCGGAGCACCCAGAGGAAACCCACGCAGACACGGGAAGAATGTGCAAACTCCACACAGACAGTCACCCGAGGCTGGAATCAAACCTGGATCTCTGGTGCTGTGAGGCAGCAGTGCTAACCACTGAGCCATCGTGCCGACCTATGTAGCAGTTTAAAGAGAGTGTAAGGGTTACTGTGGATTATATCTGCAATAAATGCTATTGGTTGCAAATCTTATCAGATCGAATGGATCAGTTGGAGAGACAGTTAGAAGCAATGAGGAATTTGCAACAGCAACAGTATGTGATGGATGGCAGTTATAGAAAGGGGGAAAAGTCTCAGATACAGTCACATAGATGGGTTAACTCCAGGAAATGTAAGAGAGGTAGCAACTAGTGCAGGGTCCTTCTGTGGCTATATCCATTTCAAACAAGTATGCTGCTTTGGAAAATGTAGGGCGTGATGGATTCTCAGGAGAATGTAGCACAAACAGCCAAGTTTCTGGTATTGAGACTGGCTGTAATGCAATGAGGGGTTCGTCGGGTTCCAAAAGATCAATTGTGTTAGGGCGCTCTCCCGCCCGAGGTACAGACAGACGTTTCTGTGGCCAGCAATGAAAAATCAGAATGCTGTGTTGTTTCCCTGGTGTCAGGATCAAGGATGTGTCAGAGAGGGTACAGAATGTTCTCACGGGGGAGAGGGGCCAGCAAGAGGTCATTGTCCACATTGGAACCAACGACATAGGAAGGGAAAAGGTTGAGATTCTGAAGGGAGATTACAGAGAGTTAGGCAGGAATTTAAAAAGGAGGTCCTTGTGAGTAGTAATATCTGGATTACTCCCAGTGCTACGAGCTAGTGAGGGTAGGAAAGGAGGATAGAGCAGATGAATGCATGGCTGAGGAGCTGGTGTATGGGAGAAGGATTCACATTTTTGGATCATTGGAATCTCTTTTGGGTTAGAAGTGACCTGTACAAGAAGGACGGATTGCACCTAAATTGGAAGGGGACTAATATACTGGCAGGGAGATTTGCTAGAACTGCTTGGGAGGATTTAAACTAGTAAGGTGGGGGGTGGTGGAACCCAGGAAGATAGTGAGGAAAGAAAGCAATCTGAGATTGGTACAGTTGAAAACAGAAACGAGTCAGGGCAGGGCATGGTTAGGAACATTGGACTGGGATATCATACCAATTACAGAAACATGGCTCAGGGATGGGCAGGACTGGCAGCTTAATGTCCCAGGATACAAATGCTACAGAAAGGATAGAAAGGGAAGCAGGAGTGGAGCGGGAGTGGCGTTTTTGATAAGGGATAGCATTACAGCTGTGCTGAGGGAGGATATTCCTGGAAATACATCCAGGGAAGTTATTTGGGTGGAACTGAGAAATAAAAAAGGGATGATCACCTTTTTGGGATTATATTATAGACCCCCTAATAGTCAGAGGGAAATTGAGAAACAAACTTGTAAGGAGATCTCAGCTATCTGTAAGAATAATAGGTTGGTTATGGTAGGGGTTTATAACTTTCCGAACATAGACTGGGACTGCCATAGTGTTAAAGGTTTAGGTGGAGAGGAATTTATTGAGTGTGTACAAGAAAATGTTCTGATTCAGTCTGTGGATGTACCTACTAGAGAAGGTGCAAAACTTGACCTACCTTTGGGAAATAAGGCAGGGCAGGTGACTGAGGTGTCAGTGGGGGAGCACTTTGGGACCAGCGACCATAATTCTATTAGATTTAAAATAGTGATGGAAAAGGATAGACCAGATCTAAAAGTTGAAGTTCTAAATTGGAGAAAGGCCAATTCTTATGGTATTAGGCCAGGGTTAAAGGATTTGAGCTATGGGGAGAGGCTGAACAGGCTGGGGCTGTTTTCCCTGGAGCGTCGGAGGCTGAGGGGTGACCTTATAGAGGTTTACAAATTATGAGCAGCATGGATAGGATAAAGAAACAAAGTCATTTCCCTGGAGTCTGGGAGTCCAGAACTAGAAGGCATAGGTTTAGGGTGAGAGGGGAAAGATATAAGAGGGACCAAAGGGGCAATTTTTTCACACAGAACGGGGTATGTGAATGGAATAAGCTGCCAGAGGAAGTGGTAGAGGCTGGTACAATTGCAACATTTATAAGACATTTGGATGGGTATATGAATAGGAAGGGTTTGGAGGGATATGGGCCAGATACTCGCAGGTGGGACTAGATTGACTTGGGATATCTGGTTGGCATGGACGGGTTGGACCAAAGATCCTGTATTCATGCTGTATATCTCCATGACTCTATGACTCTAATTGTACATCGTTAGTTGATGAAGTGAATATTTGTGAATATAATGCTATTCAGGTGGGCTGCTTTGCCCTAGATGGTATCAAGCTGTTTGAATACTGCTGGAGCTGCACTCATCCAGGCAACTGTGGAGTATTCCATTACACTTCTGACTTGTGCCTTGCAGATAGTGGATAGGCTTTAAGAAGTCAGGACCCCTGGTGAGGTGAGTTACTGCAGGTATTCTAGCCTTTGACCTGCTCTTGTTGTCCCAGCTAGTCCAGTTCAGTTTGTACTCAATGGTAACCCTCAGGATGTCGATAGCAGGAGATTCAACAATGGCAATGTTTTTAAATGTCAAGGGGCAATAGTTATATTCTCTCTTGTTGGAAATAGTCAGTGCCCAGCACCTGTGTGGCACAAAAGTTATTTGCCACTTTTCAGCTCAAGTCTGGATATTGTCCAGACGTTGCTTTATTTGGACATGGTCTGTTTCAGTAGCTGAGGAGCCATGAATGATGCTGCACATTGTGATGGAAGGAAAGTCATTGATGAGGCAGCTGAAGCTGTATGCTGCATTGGATATGGCTCAGGGAAACTTGCGCAAAGATATGCTGGACCTGAAATGACTGATTTCCAAAACTACAGTCATATTCCTTTGTGTCAGGTATGACTCTAACTAGTGGAGAGTTTTCCCCTTGATTCTCATTGACTCCTATTTTGCTCAGGCTCCTTGACACCACATTCAGTCAAATGTAGCCTTGGTGGCAAGTAACTCCCACCTCACCACTGGAATTCTGTCCATGATTGAACCGAGGCAGTAATGAGGGCAAGAACTGAGTAGCCCTGGTAGAAACTAGATGTGAGTGTCAGTGAGCAGATTATTACTTAGGAAGTAATGCTTGATAGCATTGTTGATGACATCTCACATTGTTTATTGATAATTGATTGATGGAATGATAATGTCTGGTTTGTACTTGTTCTGCTTTTGTGTATAGGACTCACCTGTGTAATTTTTCCCCTTGGTTGGATACATGCCTTTTTGTAGCTTTACGAGAAAACTTAGCTGGAGGTGCAGCGAGTTCTGGAGCACGTGTTCAGTTCTATTGATGGGATGTTGTCAGGGTCATGTAGAGCAAACTAATTGGCTGTAAACTGGCATCTATGGATCTTAGCAGCTATGGATGGTGCATCCACTCAGCAGTTCTGACTGAAGATTGTTGCAAGTATTGAAGATAGTGATATTATATATCTTTGACATGGCATACTATCCTTCACCCTTCACTGAACCAGGATTAGCCCTCTAAATTGATCTTCATGGTTGAGCTGGGAATATGGTTGTCCATGAGTTTGCAGGTTGTGTTGAAATATGATTCTGCTGCTACTGATGGCTGCATGCATCCTATAGAAACTCAGTCTTGTGTTGCTCAATTTGATCAAAGTTTAACCCATTTAGCATGAAATAAGAGTCAGATATCATGGTGTAAGGTATCCTCAATGTGAAGATGGGGTTTTGTCTCCACAAGGAATGTTTGGTAGTCACAATGCTGTCATAGACATGTGCAGCAGATAGATTGGATATATGTTTTCCTCTTGTTTGTTCCTCATTACTTACTGAAAACCCAGTATAGCAGCTACATCCTTTCGGACTTGATCAACTCAGTCAGTAGCAATGCTGCTGAGCCGTTCTTGATGATGGATATTCAAATTCCTCCCACAATGTACATTCAGCATCCTTGCCTTTCTCAGTGTTTCCTCCAAGTGATATTCAATATGAAGGAGTACTGATTCTTCAGGCAGTTGGTATGTGCTAATCAGCAGGATGCTGTCTTGCTCTTGTTTGTCCTGATGCCAAGAGATCACAAAAGGCCAGGAGTCACTGTTGAGGATTCCTAGGACAACTCCCTAACAACTGAATACTAGACTGAATATTCTGTTTGGTCTGTCCTGCTGGTGGGACAGGGATGGTGATCATGATGTCTGTGACATTATATTTACGGTATAATTCTGTGAATATAACTACATCAGGCTTTTGTTTGATTAGTCTGTGAGATAGCTGTCCTGATTTTAGCATTAGTCAAGACCAAATTTACCTCCTCATATTTATTCGCCAAACAATTTTTAATTTTAATCTGCTTTTGTATTTATAACTGAGTAATTCACAATATATTTTTCTTCATGGTCACATTGATTGAATGTTGTGATAATGTTTTTAAAGGGACAATGTGAATGTAGAACTCTTCAAAAAGAAAGAAACAATTTTCTAAAAATAGTAGTAATATGCATGCATTCAGCTCTGTTAATAGATATTCAAATGTCAGTTAAATTTGATGGTAAGCAGAAAACTGACAGATTATTAGTTCTCTGCTTGGATTAAAGTGGTTAAAATGAGTAGGACTTCTCAGAACTGTTCAATCTTCTTTTTGCTGGTTGGCATTTAGTTTTTATCAATGTAGTGCAGAAGATGAATTAGTTTATATCCTTCAATGGCCTCACTCTCCTGGAACAGGGTAAATCATGGTGCCAATATGGTGATTTAATGGCCGATTTGTACGGCAGGATCTTTGAATAGATTTTCCAATTCTTCCTGCATCCTGGCATTTTGAATGCCAGTACATTGAAGTCCAATTATGGACAGAAATTTGACAGAGCCACCTTTCAGAATGTGACACTCTCCTTAATTTTTGTTATACTCAGGATATACAATATCTTGATTTAGGAACTGTGGAATTGACCCCTTTTTCTCAATCTGTAAATAGGTCTACTTTCTATTGGTGGAAAATCCATCATTTGCCAGCTTTACTATGCATACTCAATTTTAAAATCCGCTAAGACGTTGGAGCAACTTCCTTGGTGGTATAATAGCTAGACTGCTGTAGCTCAGTTTCAATCCCTTATCAGGAAATAAAGGTCTATTCTACAAAAAGGGTTTTATGGCACAGTATTAGTTTGATAGAAAAGGCTCAGGTTTAAATCCCATTTGCTCCAAATATATGCCATGACACATCTGGACACGCTGATGAGAAGTATCTACTCTATATTAAAAGGGTAGAACCTATTTGTACCAGGGTGATGTTTTGAGAGTCAGCTCAAGCTACAAAATGTTTGCAATCATGATGTGTTCATGTCACTTGGAGTTTTGCTGGAGGCAACACTTCTCTGAGGTGGAAAGGTAATTGAACTTATTGAAGAGCTTACTACGAGCAACTTTACACAGGGATTGAAATGTCACTGAATGCTATTGATGGTTCTTTCTTCAGCATATTGCCAGCTAAAGGAGGGGCAGATTCAGAAGAAGGTCATTGTTGGCTAGAGTTTGCTTCCTTAATGCTGAGCAACAGTGGAGGGAGGGTTAGAGTGATTGCACCATGGGAAGGAAAAGCTGGAGACTGGGTAAAAGTGATGAGAGCATGAAGGAAAGCAGACTGTGTTTTCTCCCTGGGGCAACATGCAAGTGCAGAATGATGGTTTCTCAGGTAAGCCCAGCAGGAGACCAAGGGTCTCGTACACTCTGGTTTTCAGTGCTTGTGAGGAAGATCATGAGAGTATTGCAGGTGTGCTACTAGTGGGCCAGGGCTTCAGCATCAAAGAGGCTCAAAACACATTAGGTGAGAACAAACAGTGTGGCATCAGTGAAGCTAGGTTCCTTTTGTCCTTGACATACTGCTACCTTATGATTGTGTGCAGTTCTGGTTCTCCCTCCTATAGGAAGGATGTTGTGAAACTTGAAAGGGTTCGGAAAAGATTTACAAGGATGTTGCCAGGGTTGGAAGGTTTGAGTTATAGGGAGACGCTGAATCGGCTGGGGCTGTTTTCTTTGGAGTGTTGGAGGCTGAGGGGTGACCTTACAGAGGTTTATAAAATCATGAGGGACATGGATAAGGTAAATAGACAGCACCTTTTCCCTAGGTTTCCAGAAATAGAAGGTCTAGGTTTAGGGTGAGAGGGAAAAGATTTAAAAGGGATCGAAGGAGCAACTTTTTCAGCAGAGGGTGGTATGTGTATAGCGTGAGATGCCAGAGGAAGTGGTGGAGGCTGGTACAATTGCAGCATTTAAAAGGCATCTGGGTGGGATATGAATAGGAAGGGTTTAGAGTGATATGGACCAAGTGTTGGCAAATGGAACTAGATTAATTTAGGATATCTAGTCAGCAGGGATAGGTTGGACCGAAGGGTCTGTTTCCATGCTGTACATCTCTAGGACTCTATGAATGCAAAACTTGTCAGGCCTTTCCTTCAACGTCCGCTACACTTCTGTCTTTCCAGCCAGTGCTTCTTTCACATTAAGTAGGGCACTTGCTTGTTCTCTGACAGTATCATCTTGGGTATCAAGGGTTTATTACATGGCTTCCATGCCTGATAATGGGATAAATGTCATTATTTGGATGACCCAGAGAGAATAATGCTTTCTCTTTTCCTGCCAACCCTTGCAGACATGCCACTTGCTTTATGTGCTGGTATTCAGATTTCTTCCATAGCAACAGAATTCCACCCTGTACATTTGGTAGCAATGAGATACAGCTCATCATGTTATATAACTGATGCTGCGTCTGTCTTGCTCTGGTAGTAAAATACAACATTCCATATTGCTTTAAATGCATTTGGAGAGCTCTATTTACTTATCTTCAGATATAGTCAAAATATTATTCATAACAAACTGATTATCCAATAATTATAGATATTTAAGAAAACGGAACAAATTCAAGGTAATTTAGGAGACATGGACGATGGATGATAACTTTCTAGAAACATTTTTAAACATCAGTTTTTAGAACATAGAACATAGCACAGAACAGGCCCTTTGGCCCATGATGTTGTGCCGAGGTTTAATCCTAATGTAAAATATAGTAACTTAACCCACGCACCTCTCATTCACTGCTATCCATGTGCATGTCTAGCAGTCGCTTAAATGTCCCCAATGACTCTTTTGATGAAAGGTCATTGACCTGAAATGTTAACTCTGTATCTCTCTCCTCAGATACTCCCATATGGTGGAACATTTTGCAGCACAGAAAATCCCCTCTTTTGACTCAGTATATCAAAGTTTAAAAAGAAACCCTTTGAATTGACTGCAAGCAGAAGTGCTGCACAAAAATTTGCATTTTAGAATACAGAAATATTTTGGTACACTGCCAAAGTGAAATGGATTATTGTTGAGATCATTCACTGTCAAATTCAGTTTGATCATAAGAGGGCTCTGCTATACAGTAAAGTTAAATCCAGCAATGCACATTTCCAGATGGGTTATATTTGTTCAATGTGGTTGATTACAATAGCCTTTTGCAGCTTAGTTCTGTGAAAATGTGTCCCTCTTGGGATCTTTAAAACAAAATATTAAACCTGCTGTCAATGAAGTCAGCTGGCAGACAATAAAAAGTAAATTCTTGCTGCATATGTGGAGAAAAAAAAATCACCATTATGAGAATGAATTGTTTTCAAAACAGAAAATGAGACAAGGTTTTTTGTTTCTGAGCATACAATCAAAGTATATCAATTGTCAAATAGAGTTGATTACAATTTAAACAAATCTTTGATATAATGAACATAAGGAGGGAGCAGGCCGTTCAGTTTCTGAAACTCTTTATCACGCATTTAGATCATGACTGATCTGTACATTAACTCCATCTGCCCTTACCATATATTCCTTGAACCTTATACTAACAAAATCCATCTATCTCAGGCTTGAAAGTTTCAATTGACTCAACATTCAGAACCATTTGAGGGCAGTAAAAGAGGTAAGTTTCACATTGTCTTTCTGTGAATTTCTCCCTATGTTTCCTTCTGGGTTTCCTTATTAAAGATAATTCTTTCTCAATATGCATCCAAACAAATAGCTTTTTCATTTTAGAGACTTTGGTACATCATTCTTTCACCTTCTCACTGAACAGGATGCAACCATGTTTATACAGAAAGTGCTGGAGAAACTCAGCAGGTCTGGCAGCATCTGTGGAGCGAAAACAGAGTTAATGTTTCAAGTCTAATGACCCTTCATCAGAATGTATTTTTGCAACCTGATATCGTAATTTAACATTTAAGCCTGATATCTTTCTGATAAATTGACATTGTACAGTGTGTCTTTGTACGTGATTATGGTTGAGCCATATCTCATGAAACACAATCTAAAGTGTTGAATGTGAAGTGGCAGTTTCATAATTTCACTTGTGTTGGGAAGAGAGACCACTGATTTGTCATCTGTTTCAATTTGATTCAACTTTAGTGCCACAATATAGTGCAAGAACTATTAGTATGCCCATATTGCCATCAAGGCTTTTTTCTTTTTCAGTTGAGGCTTCGTTTTATTTTCTGTTTCTCTTTGAGATTTTGCAGCATAATTTAAAGGAAGGCAGTGGTAAAGTGGTAATATCACTGGACTATAATCCTGATCTCTGGCTATTGTTCTGGGCACATGGATTTGAAGCCCAACTTGGCAGATGGTGAATTTGTATTTGGTTAACAATTTGGAATAAAAAGCTCGCCTAATGTGATCATGAAACCATTGTTGATTGATGTAAAACCTGTCTTGTTCACTAATGTTCTTTCGTTTGGGAAATGTGACATCCTTACCTGGCCTGATCTAAATGGGACTCCAGTTCCACAACAATGTTGTTGACTCTTAACTGACCTCTAGGCAGTTTGGGATTGGCAATAAATCCATAGCTAATGATGCCGGCATCCAGTGAATGAATAAAAATGATGCAACAGTGTACATCCTCTCCTCTTTATTGGGTCTTTCACATGACACACACTCTCTCTCTCTCTCTCTCTCTCTCTCTCCCCCTCCATCTGTTCTCCATTCCTGTTGGGTGGATCTTTCTTATGACTATTTCACAAACTTCTCTCAATCTTTATCATGTTGAGTTTAACACCTATTATCCCATCATCCCCATTAGTCAATATCCCCTTACAATCTTCCCTTTCTGGTCCTTGAACAACACCTTACCCAATGAGGGTATACTTTAGAATCCTGTATGTAAAGTTGTCCTATGGGCTCTCTGGCTTCCATAAACTTCAGATCTAACTAAAGCTTATTCCTCTGATGACTTTGCATTGGCTTTATTAGCCTCTAGTTATGGACAAATGCTAGCAATTATATCAGGATAAACTAAGCTATCCCTATATTATTTTGTCTCTATTTTTCTAGAAGGAGTTAGGTATACCTCTTAGGGCTAAAGGGATTGAAAGGTATAGAGAGAAAATGAGAAAAGATACTGATCAGCTTTGATCACATTAAGTGGCAGAACAGGCTCAAAGAGCAAAATGGCTTACTCCTATAGAACATAGAACATAACAGTGCAATACAGACCCTTCGGCTCTCGATGTTGCGCCGACCTGTGGAACCAATCTGAAGCCCATCGAACCGATGCTATTCCATTCTCATCCATATGTCTATCCAATGACCATTTAAATGCTCTTAAAGTTGGCGAGTCTACTACTGTTGTAGGCAGTGCGTTCCATGCCCGTACTACTCTCTGTGTAAAGAAACTACCTCTGACATGTGTCCTATATCACCCCTCAATTTAAAGCTATATCCCCTCGTGCTAGGCATCACCATCCGAGGAAAAAGGCTGTCACTGTCCAACCTATCTAACCCTCTGATTATCTTATATGTCTCAATTAAGTCACCTCTCAACCTTCTCTCTAATGAAAATAGCCTCAGGTCCCTCAGCTTTTCATCGTAAGACCTTCCCTCAATACCAGGCAACATCTCCTCTGAACTCTTTCCAAAGCTTCCACATCCTTCCTATAATACGGTGACCAGAACTGTATGCAATACTCCAAATGTGGCCACCCCAGAGTTTTGTTCTGCTGCAGTATGATCTCATGGTTCTGAAATTCAATCCCTCTACCAATAAAAGCTAACATACCATATGCCTTCTTAACAACCCTACTAACCTGGGTGGCAACTTTCAAGGATCTATGTACCTGGACACCGAGATCTCTCTGCTCATCTACACTACCCAGAATCTTACCATTAGCCCAGCACTCTGCATTCCTGTTACTCCTTCCAAAGTGAATCACCTCACACTTTGCTACACTAAACTCCATCTGCCACCTCTGTGCCCAGCTCTGCAGCTTATCTCTGTCCCTCTGTAACCTACAACATCCTTTGTCACTATCCACAACTCTGCCAACCTACAAATTTACTAACCCATCCTTCTATGCCCTCATCCAGGTCATTTTTATAAATGACAAACAACAGTGAACCCAAAACAGAGCCTTGCGGTACCCCACTATTAACTGAACTCCAGGATGACCATTTCCTATCAACCACCACCCTTTATCTTCTTGCAGCTAGCCAATTTCTGATCTAAACCGTTAAAGCAACCTCAATCCTGTTCCTCCATATTTTGTGCTCTGGCATACTATGGTGAACCTTATCAAACGTCTTGCTAAAATCCATATATACCACATCAACTGCTTTACCCTCATCCACGTATTTGGTCACCTTCTCAAAGAGCTTAATAAGGTTTGTGAGGTACAACTTTCACAAAACTATGGTAACTATCCCTAACCAACTTATTCCTTTCTCAATAATTATAAATCCTATCTGTTATAACCTTTTCCAACACTTTACCCACAACCAAAGTAAGGCTCACAGGTCTATAATTTCCAGAGTTTTCTCTACTCCCCTTCTTGATGAAGGGAACATTTGCTATCCTACAGTCTTCTGGCATTATTCCTGGAGACAATGACGACATAAAGATCAAAGCCAAAGACACTGTAATCTCCTCCCTGGCTTCCCAGAGAATCCTAGGATAAATCCCATCCAGTCCAGGGGACTTACCTATTTTTACACTTTCCAGAATTACTAACACCTCCTCCTTATGCACCTCAATCCCATCTCATCTAGTAACCTGTATCTCAGTATTCTCTTTGATCACAATGTCTTTTTCTAGTGTGAATACTGACGAAAAGTATTCATTTAGCTCTTCCCCTATCTCCTCTGACTCCATGCACAACTCCCCATTAATATCCTTGATTGGCCCTAATCTTACTCCAGTCATTTCTTTATTCCTGATATACCTATAGAAAGCCTAGGGCTTTCCTTGATACTATCCACCAATGACTTCTCATGTCCCCTCCTGGCTCTTCTTAATTCTCTCGTTAGGTCTTTCCTGGCTAACTTGTAACTCTCAAGTGCCCTAAGTGAGCCATCACACCCTAACATAAGCCTTCTTCTTCCTCTTGACAAGAGTTTCAACTTCCTTAGTAAACCACGGCTCCTGCGCTCGACAACTTCCCCCCTACCTGACAGGTACATAGTTATCAAGGACCACCAGTAGCTAGCCTAATCGCATCCTAATTGCCTTTCCCCCAGCTATAACTTTTGCCCTGCAGTATGTAGCTATCCCTTTCCATTGCTAAAGTAAACATAACCGAATTGTGGTCACTATCACCAAAGTGCTCACCTAACTCCAAATCTAACATCTGGCCAGGTTCATTACCCAGTACTAAATCAAAAGTTGCCTTGCCCCTTGTTGGCCTGTCTACATGTTGTGTCAGGAAATCCTCCTGCACACATTGGACAAAAATGATCCTATTTTCTATGTTTCTATTATTTTGGGGTCTCACACTGGTTGCTCCCCATGAGCTTTTCATCCTTTTGCACCATTACTTATGTCTTCCTTACATCTTCAAATCCTCATTCTTCTTCCTCTGAATAGCTCATAGCTCCAAGATAGAACTTTCCTACTGGTAGTAAAAGAAAGCTACTTGATAAATCTTCTCACTGCAACTTAGGTTTTATGACAAATATTCTATAATCCCCATTCATCAGATCCCTTTACAGTCTTAAAATACTAATACTTCATTAAAAGTTAACAATCACTTAATTGTACTGAAATAATTTCTCTGGTGGATATTCCAGCATGACTGTTTGTCTTGTCCTATAGCTGTCTCAACAATTCATTAATTGTTGATAGAATAGATTTGCCTTTCCCTACTTGCTTAAACATCCTTAGGAATCTCTGTTATGTTGCTTGCTTGTGGAAGTGCTCTGATGACCTTAGTTTTCAGCTTTATTCACCTTTATTCCTGTGATTAAAAACAGAATGTGTTGAAGAAAACCTGTAGGTCTGACAGTTTAGTTCTGAAGACAAGGACTGGACTGAAAACATTAACTCTGTTTCTCTCTGCACAGATCCTGGCAGATCTGCTGAGTTTCTTAAGCACTTTGCTTTTATTAAAGATGAACATCATTTGTGGCATTTTGATTTTATTTGAGTGTTATTCATGAGGCTAGCATTATGTGATATAAGAGTTTGATCAGAGGCAAATTCACACTTGTCCTTTAGTGTTAGGCCTGCATCCTGCAATGTTTGCATAACCTCACAAAGTCAATAATCATGCTCCTCCTTTGTAGAACAGTATGTTAGAATATTGTACTTTTGTTATATTATTCTCTACTTCCCTTGGAGTACATTGAACATTGCCATCTGGAATATTTCAGGTACAGATGCTAATCTAAAAGGTGGCCTGTGGAAGCAATAAATATCAAAGGACATCATAAAAGTAGTTGTCAACCTTGATTCCTCCTCCAAAGCTACTTATCATCTCTCTCGCCAATAAAAGAGCAGATGATGGCGATTTTCTCCAATGTAAGTAGACTATAATCAATGATGACATTGGGTAGATTTCACTTTGTACTGCCTTGTTGAGTTGGATCAGGTCACACAGATTTTAATAACCTTACTTGATTTAGAAACAGTGACTCGACCTGAGCACTAGTTAGCACTGTGATTAGCAAGTTTTGAGAAGATTTGTAGCTCAGGTTGAGTTTCTGGATGTAGGTTTGCTCGCTGAGCTGGAAGGTTCATTTCTAGACGTTTTGTCACCCTACTAGGCAACATCTTCAGTGGGTCTCCGGGCGAAGCACTACTGATAATTCCTGCTTTCTATTTATATGTTTGGGTTTCTTTGGGTTGGTGATGTCATTTCCGGCGGTGATGTCATTTCCTGTTCTTTTTCTCAGGGGGTGGTAGATGGGGTCTAACTTGATGTGTTTGTTGATAGAGTTCCAGTTGGAATGCCATGCTTCTAGGAATTCTCGTGCATGTCTCTGTTTGGCTTGTCCTAGGATGGATGTGTTGTCCCAGTCGAAATTGTGTCCTTCCTTATTTGTATGTAAGGATACGAGTGAGAGAGGGTCATGTCGTTCTGTGACTAGTTGATGTTAATGTACCCTGGTGGCTAGTTTTCTGCCTGTTTGTCCAATGCAGTGTTTTTTACAGACCTTGTGCGGTATTTTGTCAATGACATTAATTTTGCTTGTTGTCTGTATAGGGTCTTTCAAGTTCATTAGCTGCTATTATAGTGTGTTGGTGGGTTTGTGGGCTACCATGATGCCAAGGGGTCTGAGTAGTCTGGCAGTCATTTTTGAGATGTCTTTGATGTAGCGGAGAGTGGCTAGGGTTTCTAGACATGGTTTGTCAAACCCACCAACACATTAGAACTGCAGCTAATGAACTTGAAAGACCCTATACAGACACCAAGCAAAATTAATGTTATTTACAAAATACCATGCAAGAACTGTAACAAACACTACATTGAACAAACAGGCAGAAAATTAGCCACCAGGATACATGAACATCAACTAGTCACAGAACAACATGACCCTCTCTCACTCGTATCCTTACATACAGATAAGGAAGGACATCACTTCAACTGGGACAACACATCCATCCTAGGACAAGCCAAACAGAAACATGCATGATAATTCCTGGAAGCATGGCATTCCAACCAGAACTCTATCAACAAACACATCGAATTAGACCCCATCTACCACCCTCTGAGACAAAGAACAGGAAATGACATCACCAACCCAAAGAAACTCAAACATATAAATAGAAAGCAGGAATTATCAGTCGTGCTTCACCTGGAGACCCACTGAAGATGTTACCTAGTAGGGTGATGAAACATCTAGAAATGAGCCTTCCAGCTCAGTGAGCAAACCTACATCCAGCACTGTGATTAATAAACATCCCCTCCTGTTGCATTCTTTCAATTTGTGCTGTCTTTACATATTTGTGAGTGAGGTACCTTTCTCAGAGGAAAATCGGTTCTCATTTCTTGTACTTAAAATGGTACTTTTTTGTAATTTACTCAGTCGTGAGGATAAATAGGAAAATTCTTCACGAAATTCTGTATTGACTTTTCCATGAGCAACCTAATCTGATTTGAATTTTAATTGCAAGCATGCCTTCCAGATGAAATGTGAAGATTTGCAATCTTATAAAATATAAAGGCATTCAGTTTTCTTAATCTTTACGTTTAATCTTACCATGATCTGACCTTTACCTTGTTCTTCTTGGGCCTTCCAGTTTGATTGAAGGAAGTTTTATCGTGATCTGATCTGGCAATTTCAACTTGTCAGAAAGTCTAAAAATACCTACTTGACTTAGAGGGGGAAGGATGTATTGATTATAATGAGGGCTGCCAGATGGACCTCATAGAATACGAGTTCCCTGATTGGTGCTGTTAATCTGGTCCAATCAGGGAGCCCTGCTGGCAGATAAGAATGGGAGTGTCAGAAGTTCTGTTCATTCTGAGAGCTGGCTCTGAGGGAGCTGGACCAGGATTAAGGACTCTCCGTATGTAAATAGAGGGTGACTTGATGACGGAATACAGGCCTCTGTGGAGTTATTTCACAGGGACCAAACTGTAAATATTACTCCACTGTTTTGTTACACTGTAATTATAAACTCCCCATGGGTTAGGACTGTCATGCCTCAGGTCCTTTTGTTTTAAAGTGAACTTCCTATGCTTTAATTAATTCTACTTTATCTATTCCTAAAATTGCTGTAATTTTTACTATCTCACTACAAATAGATGCGAAAGTATGATTGATACAGGTACACAATCCTTTATCCAAACACCTTGGGGCCAGTTGTTTTTCGGAATTCAGATTTTTTTGGATTTTCGAATAAATGACATTTTCACAGTAAAATTTTTTAAAAATTACCGAACAGTAGACACACATGTGAAAAATACAAACGCTAAGACACAATTGACATCTGCCAGTACTGGGCCACACCACCATCTCAGTGACGTGGTTTGAGTTAGTGTGGAGTTGGGTCACCTGCTCACACACCAAAATGATGCTCCACACTCCACGAAAAAAGGTTCGTATTTCAGAATTTTGGGTCAAGGATTGTGCATCTGTATTTTAAATGTGGATTGAGTTACACTTGCAATCCCTGATCCTTCACTCATATCCTTTAAAAATGCCCTGGCCTTGATTTTTCGAGTATAATGCCATTGGGACTGAACAAGAGTCGCATTAAAAGCTTTTACATGGCACAGCCTTCATATTCACAAAACATTTGTAATCAAAATTAAAATTATGTCAGTAACGACATGGCACGGTGGCACAGTGGTTAGCACTGCTGCCTCACAGCGCCAGAGACCCGGGTTCAATTCCTGCCTCAGGCGACTGACTGTGTGGAGTTTGTACATTCTCCCCATGTCTGTGTGGGTTTCCTCCGGGTGCTCCGGTTTCCTCCCACAGTCCAAAGATGTGCAGGTCAGGTGAATTGCCCATGCTAAATTGTCCGTAGTGTTAGGTAAGGGGTAAATGTAGGGGTATGGGTGGCTTGCGCTTCGGCGGGTCGGTGTGGACTTGTTGGGCCGAAGGGCCTGTTTCCACACTGTAAAGTAATCTAATCTATTTAACACTAAATCTGCATATTATCATCATTTATAATGGTGAAACCTATCTCAACCTGTCTCAACATACGAAAATTACACCAGTTTGTTGATAAATCAATATCATTTACTGAATAAAACATTTTACTTTTTTTCTGAGTTGGCTGTCATTCTTAAAGTCCCAAAGAATGTTCAGAAAATTCAAAAAAAATTCACAAAGACATTGTCATGATGATTTAAAATTCAGACTAACTGGTCTGACCTGCATGTGACTCCAAACCCACAGCAATGTGGTTGACTCTCAACTGCCCATTAGCAAATTAGAGATGGGCAATAAATACTAGCCTAGTTAGTGACATCCACATCCCATGAATGAACACAAGGCATTAACTCTCATCAATAAACTTAAAAGCCATGCACTCCACCCACATCTGTACCAATGGATCGCAGAGGAACTCTGACAAGAAGTCATCGAAACCTATCATAGTGTCAAGAAGACATAAACAAATGCAAAGTACCTGATACTGGCTGTCACAGAAAGATCAATCCAAAAAAATAATAATGCAGGGAGATACACACTGGAACAAATATTTCACAAGAGCTTCCAGAAATATCTTAGCAGATTTTCTTTGATTATCAGCTATGTCCATTTTGTGTCTGTGAAGAAGTTGGTACCTGGTCCACAAAGAAAGAATTAAAGAAAAAAATCATCCAGCAACTTTTCAATAACTGCAACATTTGACTGATTGCATCCCAAAAACCAACTAATCAACATTGACTTCAGCTTAGATGATTACTGCATAAAGACAACAAAAGAAAAATAAACTGCATATTGTTTTAGCTTCCTTTGTTTTGGGAACTGTTCCCCCTTTGACTTTGTAAGTGTGTGTGTTTATTTGTGTGGGCCAAAGTGACTGAACAAAGACCATCTGCTTGACATTGCATTTTTATTATTTTCCTCAGCTTTAACAGTTAAGAAATTTTCTCTTTCTTTAACTCGAGAATGTCCTGTTGTTTGTCTTCTTGTGGACAAAATAATTAACAACATTCTTAATTCGAGAGAGGTACAGCCTTGTGCATAAAGAATTTAAACCATTCGCAAGTTTACCTTTTCTCATCTGGTTGTAGCAACATGATATCTTCTTTTGCTAAATTAGTTTTTATCTATTTTAATAGTTTACTAGCTCATAATTTACATCATGGGTAAGTGTGAGAGGCTTTTGGTCCGTCACCATTGTTATAGAATAAATTGGGTAGCAATGTCTAACAGATAAACAAACAGAGTAAAATGTACAATTCTGGAAGTTACTGTTGAGTTTGTCCTGTTCTTTCCTGCATAGATATCACACTGCAAAAATAAAAATCAGTTTTCACAGATGTGGTACTTAATTATCCAATAAACCTGCCAGTACTTTAGCCGCTATTCCAGTCTTTTACTTTTTTTTGGCCAAGTAATGAGTTATGATGAGATTTTTGGAGGGATTCTTGCTGCCAGGCCAACCCCCAATAACACTAAGCTTGCATGTGGATCTGAGCTACCTATTCACTTGCTCTGGACACTAACCAATACCCTTTGGTCTCACCTGCAACAAAGGTAACAACTGTGCTAACCATATTCATCTCCTTCAATCCCCACCTCTTTCTCTTTCCAGGAGGAAAACAGCATCAATAGAGCAGAAAGAGTCATGATGGGTGGTGGGCTGCCTAACATTCAACTCCTCACATGGAGAGTGTCCTAACTGACCATCCATGAACCGGTATTGGAAGCTGCTGTTCACTAACTGTCCTGGGATGTCCAGAGCAAAGGCTATTGCTCTTGACTTGACTGAAGCAAGCTGAAAACCATGACAACTATCCTGCCTTTGTGTCTGTGCTAAACAACATGGCAAGACAAGAGTAATATGAGCCTGGTATCTCTAGCTGAGTGGACAAAGCTCAAAAAGGCAAGGTGAGGCAATTCAAGACAGGGAAGCTTTGAACATCCAAATAGCATCATGGCAGCGGGAGAAAAGCCTAGAGATGTAACTTGGTCTGGTCCATGAGCTAAATTAGTGATCCTGCAGCTTTACGATGTTAGTTGCCAGGATAGCCCAAGGTGTAGCAGCATATTGTAAATGGATCACAACTATGTCATTTGGGGTCATGGAGATTGCCAGCCGACACATACCAATGTCCAATATGGGGTTCATGCAGCAGTGACATGGAGAGTGCCCTGAGATGTTAGTGACTGGTATCCAACGTGAAGTTCCTTTGGAGGAAACAGTGAGCTAAATCACTCTAATTTCCGTGTCAAGATTTCTTGATATCAAACCTGATAGCTTCCTATGGTACCAAATGCACTAACTATTAATGTAGTGAGTTAACAAGGCATTCAATAATTTCCCTTAATTGGCAACTCACCACTGCTGAGTGAAAGTTGAAACTTTATTGCTGGAACAGCACAGCAGGTCAGGCAGCATCCAGGGAACAGGAGATTCGACGTTTCGGGCACAGGCCCTTCTTCAGGAATCCTGAAGAAGGGCCTGTGCCCGAAACGTCGAATCTCCTGTTCCCTGGATGCTGCCTGACCTGCTGTGCTGTTCCAGCAATAAAGTTTCAACTTTGATCTCCAGCATCTGCAGACCTCACTTTCTCCACTGCTGAGTGAAAACCTTGCCTCGCGTTTGTGAAAATCATGAAGATGTAGCAAGATGAGAGATACTCTTTGCTGGACTTCCCATCTGATTCTGCGACAGGTCTCACCATAGCTCTCACATTGCTCAAACCCCTATAAGATTCCACCCTCTGTCTCTGTCTGACCTGTTCTGATAATGCTACCTTCCCCATCAGCACTCGCTATGTCTTCCTTTTTCCACAACAGAAGAATGCACCCAACCTGTGATGAACAGAGCCCTCTACCAGGTCCAATTCATTTCTTGCCCTCTGACCTCACCTCTTTCCCTCATTCCCATACCACAATAGGATTCCCTTGACCTCACTTTCCACCACACTAGCCATTTCCATTACCTCATGTGTGCTGTCACCATCAAATGTATCTTTTTTTCCCCAATCAGCATCCACCTCCAAAATCTTGTGCCCTTCGTGCAGCATCTTTTCATTCAAGTGCAAGATTTATAACACTTGTCCTTTTAGCTCCTCTCTCCCCAAATTTTTGAATTCCAATTGAAGCAGTAGTTCACTTATTCCTGTTGAAATTTAATAAGATGTTATTTGCTGCTCAGAATATGGTCTTCTCTCCAGACTGGAGACAGAATTGAGGCTGGGTGACTGCTTTGTAGAACACCTTCTTCTCAGTCCATAAGCATGACACAAACCTTCCAGTTGCTTGCCATTTTAATATACCACCCTTCTCTTATGCTCACCTTTATGTCCTCAGCCTGTTCCTGTGTAACTCAAAACAAGTATGTGGAACAGGATCTAATTTTGTAATTTGGCTGTTGCCTTTTAGACTCAATATTGAGGTTGACAACTTCAGAACTCTGTACTCTATTTTTATTAGTTTTCTTTTAACAGGTGCCTGTCCATGTCTTGTTTCCATGTTTTTGTTTTCACACATCGCTGCCTTATTCTGCCATTACTACTTATTCCAAATCACAGCTTTATTTCTTTACAACACTTACCACTCCTATTGTATTTTGTTCCATGATATATTTGCCAATCTATCCTACTCTCTAATCTACCTTTGACCTTCCATTTTGTTCTGACCCCTTTTACAAGAACATAAAACCCAGCATATTTTCACTTATACCCCTCAGTTCTGGCAAAGAGCTATATTGGACCTGAAACATTAACTCTGTTTCATTCTCCACAACTATTACTTGACCTGCTAGGTTTTTTTCCCCCACTTTGGTTTTATTTACCAGTAAATTAGGCCTTACTCATCCAGGTAGAAGTGAACTTTTATTGGCTTGATGAGACTTGGTTGGTGCCAATCATTCTTTCTGGCACTATAAGTGAACTTTTTCATGTGAATGTCTAATTTAGGGTGGCAGAGCGTCACAGCACCAGGGACTCGGGTTCACTTCCAGCCTCGAGCGACTGTTTGGAGTTTGCACATTTTCCTGCGTCTGCGTAGGTTTCTTCCGGGTGCTCTGGTTTCTACCCACAGTCCAAAGATGTGCAGGTTAGGCGAATAAGCTGTGCTAAATTGATCATAGCATTCAGGGGTGTGCAGGTTAGGTGCATTGGTCAGGGTAAATGTAGGGTAGGAGAATAGGACCAGGTGGATTATTCTTCAGAGGGTCGGTGTGGACTTGTTGGGCCGAAGGGTCTGTTTCCACACTGTAGGGATTCTATGAATTATTACTGGGGTTACCATCTGTGTTTGTTGATGATAAATTTTAATATTTTAATTACAGCCACTTAGGAGATAGAGAAGAATGTTTTCAGAGATCACTTGGAAAGCTACAAATGAATGCTGCAAGATCTTGGGCAATATTTATTTGCATTCAATGGCATCAGGTTCATGTCTTTTTCCTCAACCTAACCTGACAAGATGCCAGAATCCAGCCATAAGCCATATCCCTTTCCATCACCATTTTGCCAAACCCAGACTTAATAGTAAATGCCAGAACAAGTGTTCCACTGTAAGACAAAACCCTCACTATGGTGTTGCTAGATTTCATGACTACTGATGCACCAACGCAGATAAAGATCACTTTTGTGGCTCAATACAACTAAACATGATCTTGCGATATTAATACTTGTAAGAGATTAAGTGTTCTATACAGATGAAAGGAGGTATAAATGTCATTTTGCACACCACTAATGCAAAATTGAGGAATTTGATCCTCAAATCACATGGAAACTAATTAATAAAATTAAGTTGATTTATTCAGTCACGGTGACCATTGATGTTCTGCCCTACATGTTATAAATCATCCTGTTACAATGAAACAAAATATTCACTGTGAGCATTGCCATGGACTATCTCAATATTTGAGATTTTATCTTTGAAAATGTATTCAAATTATTTGGTAGCATTATGCAATAATATGTCAGCAGGCATATGATATTCACCACATTTTTTTCTGAGTAATAAACAGTCAGTTATGTTTTAATTATAGACAGTAATAAATTTGTTAAAAACATGGAAGAGGCCACTATTATAATGATTGTAATGTAGGAACTATTCACTTTTTCACAACAAAACAGAGACCCGGGTTCAATTCCCACCTCAGGCAACTGTCTGTGTGGAGTTTGCACATTCTCTCCGTGTCTGCGTGGGTTTCCTCCGGGTGCTCTGGTTTCCTCCCACAATCCAAAAATGTGCAGGTTAGGTGAATTGGCCATGCCAAATTGCCCGTAGTGTTAGGTGAATGGGTCTGGGTGGGTGGTGGGTCGGTGTGGACTTGTTGGGCCGAAGGGCCTGTTTCCACACTGTAAGTAATCTAATCTAAAAAAAACAAAACTAGTGTTCTCCAAAGATTAACCAAATATTTACAGTTTGTACTAAAAGAAGTTGAGCTTAGCATTTGTGAAAGATAATTGAGAGTCTGGAGCTTTCTGTTATGCTTTTACAAGAGGTATGAAGGTACTGATAGGACTTTGAGAATGAAGATCTCTTATTTTCTTCACTTTAACTTTGCTCCATGTTCTGCATTTTTCTTAAATTTATATTTTGCAACTTTATACACTTTTGTGGTAATGTCTTCAGCATTTCATCTTTGCTATTTATATTTTGCTTGAACAGCTTTTTTAATCCATTAGCTGTCACCAATTCGATTTTAGTTTTATTTTTCACTTTAGTATCATCTTTTTTTTGAATCACACATTTTCTTGCTTCATATGTCAGAGAAGGCCCCAAGTTTCCTTCAGATTTGTGCTGTTGTAATGGAACATCTATGGCATTAAACTTGTTTTATGGTCTGTTGCTGAAACAGTTCAATGTTAATTCTAATAGCTTCACACCACATAGCGGCAATGGCAAATTTTTTTAACTTGCACCATCACCATTTATCTTGCCATTTCAGGAAATGTTTTTGTCCTACTTGCTCTTCCTGGTTTCAGTCCCTTCCTTTGGTTTTAGATATGTTTTTTCATCAAATATAGTTATTGCCTCATTGCAAAAGAAGATTAGCATCCTATACAGATGCCCTAACCAAGATGAAAGATCCAGAAAATCTGGAAGAGATAGAATGGTTACAGAATAGGATCTCCTCCAGTCCATCAAAACCATATCAGCTTTCTGAAAGAGCACATCACTATATTCCAACAGTCCTGCTTTTTCTCAAACCTCAGCTTTGCCAACACATCCATGTAACTGAAGTCTCTCGTCCCAAGAATCATTTGCACAATGTTTTTCTGTGCTCTCGCTAATGCCTTCCACTCTTTCCTATAGGTTGACACCCAGAATTGGACATTTTACTCCAACTGAGTTTAAACTGTTTAATAAAGATTCACCATATCTTTTCTTGTCAAGTCACCATTCTTCAGAACTGTGTTTAGCTCGGATGAGTTTGATATATGTGCTGAAGATGGGATGGGGAAGGGGGTGGAATAGGTGGACATGGAGCCCAGAAGAGAGAACAGTAATCGCGCAGATAAAGGAGTGGCTAAAGGTCAGCATGGGAGAATCAATAGGTGCTATTGGTACCATTAATAGCTGACACAGCATTGGTTTTGGTTAGGGTAAGGACATGGGAGAAGGTCCTCTGGCCCAAAATTATTGAACTCGATATTGAGTCCTGAAGGCTGCAGGGTCCCCAAGTAGAAAATGAAATGCTGTTTTTCCGGCTTGCACTGAGCTTCACTGCAGCAAACCTAAGACAGAAATGTTGGCCAGGAAACAGAGTGGTGTGTTGAAGTGACAGGCAACCGGAAGCTCAGGGTTATTTTTGCATACAGTATGTTGGTGCTCTGCAAAGCAATGGCCCAGTCTGTGTGTCATCTCCCGAACATGGAGGAAGCTTCCTCTTCTCTTCCCTTCCCTTCATGGTCAGTATCCCGCAGAGACCATTCCTCTGGGACACGGTGGCCCTCTCCTCCTTGGGCATAAGCCCGAAATGTCAACTCTCCTGCTCCTCAGATGCTGCCTGACTTGCTGTGCTTTTTCAGTGCCACACCTTTTGACACTGACTCTCTAGCATCTGCAGTCCTCACTTTCTCCTAGGTGCTCTACTTTGGGGAAAAGAAATGCAGACTGACTGACCACTTTGCAGAACACCTACATTCTGACCCTGAGCTTCCAATTGCCTGCCACTTCAACACATCACCATGTTTTCTGGCCCAAATCTCTCCTTGGGTTTACACGAAGCTCAGCTCAAGCTGGAAGAATGACATTTTCCGTTTGGGGACCTTGCAGCCTTCAAAACGTAATATCAAGTTCAAGACTGTAGAGTCCCCAGAAAATGAAATGCTGTTCTTCAGTTTGTGCTAAGCTTCACTGGAGCACCTTGCCAACAAACCTGTTACAGTGGAAGTCTATGTACACTATATCCATTGCATCACCTCATGAACAGCCTCTGCTACATAAAAGCAGTTGATATCCACATCCACTAATAAGTGCCAAGTTATAGTCTCACCTAGCAAGTGTCAGGCAATGCCATTGCCGAATACCCTGCTATCAAGATCTTGGGCATTACCATCAACCAGAAATTGAACTGGACCAGCCATATAATTGCCATGGCTACAAGAGCAGGTCAGAGACAAGTTAGGAATTCTATGATAACTCACCTCCTCTCTCCTGAAGCCTGCTTACTATGTACAAGGCACAAGTGAGAAGTGTGATGGAATTATTTTTGCTTGGTTAGGTGAGTACAGCTCTAGTAACACTGAAGAAGCCCTACACCACCCAGAACAAAGCATCCCGTGGGATTGGCACCATGTTAACCATATTGAACATTCACTTATTCCACCACTGGTGCACAATGGCAGCAGCATGTACATTTACTAGATGTATTTCTGCAATTCACCAAGGCTTCTTTAACGGAATCTTCTGAACCTTCCAACCTCTACCATCTAGAAGGACAAGGGAAGCAAATACATCAGGACACCACCATCTACAAGCCACATACCATCCTGCCTTGGAACTATATCACCATTACTTCATTGTTAATATGCCAAATCCTGAAATTTCATCCCTAACAGTGTTGTGGGAGTACCCTCAGCACATGAACAGAAGCAGTCCATGAGGAGAGATTACCACTACCTTTTCAAGAGCTATTAGGGACCATCAATAAATGGTGGCATATGTGAAAGAATAAAAATAACCCTGAACTTTAGGATACTATGATCATCATCTCCTAACATTTTCCTGCTTACATTTGATCCTCTTGGCCCACCTCATTTGCCCATACCAGGTCCAGCTGTGTTTCCTCTCTCATTGGAGTGGAAACATACTGAAGTATAAAGTTCTGAACATAATTTAGAAACCCTTCCCCCTGTCTACCCTTAGCACTATCACTACCCTAGTCAACAGTAGAATAATTAAATTCTCTATTATATCTACTTTGCAGTTTTTGCATTTGTCTTTAATTTCCTTGCAATATGTTTCTCTACTTTTTCCTGTAGGTCAGAAGCTGATATAATACACATGTATTATAATTGTACCTCAATTGTTTCTTATCAAATAGACTCTCTCTAGGACATCCTTTCTCTCCAATAATGTATTAATTTTCTTATTTAATTATAATGTTCCATTCTTTTCGCCCCTATCTTCCCTGAACACCTATTTCTAAGATTATTTAACATCCACTCCTACACTTTAATGAATTGGTTTCTGTTACCACAACTTCGTACATCCATACGGTCACCTGCACTTGTAGCTCATGAATCTTATTTACTACACTTTCTGCATTCATATACATACACAATAACCCTAATTTAGACACAATTGCATTCCCTATTACTCTGAATCTGCTTAAACTAACTGTTTCTAATTCTAGTTCTAACTGTTTCTTTCAATTCTTTATGCTCCTCCTTCTTTCTCACTTATGTTCCATCTTAATTAGCTCCCTAAAAGCAACAAAACTGCCCACCAAGGCCAGTGGTCCAGGTTATTTTCAATTGCAAGCCATTCAGTTATATACTTTGAGGTCTTGTCTACCTCATAGCCTGTCCCAATGTCCCAGAAATCTAAAGCCTGCCCTCCCTCTCCAGCTGTGTATTCAACTGTTCTATTCTCCAGTGCCCACTAGCATATGGTGCAATGATAATTTGAAAATTAATACATTTGAGGAGTTGCTTGCTAGTTTCTTTCCCAGCTCCCAAACATCTGCCTGCTGGACCTAATTTTTCTTGCTGTCTGTGTTGTTGGCGTCGATGTGGACCATGACTGCTGCTCAGTGAAATGAAGCCACTCTGTGATATCCTTGAATTGTGGTCATTGCAGCTGCTAACTGGAATCAGGCCTGTCACACTCCTAGATAGAGCAAACATTGAGGTCTGCGAGGTGCTGAACTAGGCTGCTTAAAAATAAGTCTATCTAGGAAGCTTAAATGCCTCTCTAAGTGCCCTGAGACTTTTTCTAATTACTTTAAAATAACCTAAATTGACAGCAGTCTAACCATCACTCCCCCACAAACTCCTTAATGTCCTATCCACGATGCCAATTAAGGGAAACTCATCATCAGACTTATCCCTCTTGCCTTCATAACACCACTGATAATTTAGTGTTAACTCATGCTGCCCATTTCCCCCATCTGTTTGACCTTATACCATCCTCGCCATCTCACCCATTATCCACAATGGGCAAATGTCTTGAGCCATGCTGATATGAAATAATATGAAGTCCAACCTATTACAGGCTTTCCGGCATTAAAAAAATGTGCAAGTGCTGTTATTGCACTGGGGTGGATAGAGTAAAAATCACACAATACCATGTTATAGTCAAATAGGTTTATTTGAGGTATAAGCTTTCAGAGTGCTGCTCCTTCGTCAGGTAGCGAGCTGATGAATGAGCAGTGCTCCGAAAGCTTTTACTTCCAAATAAACCTGTTGGTCTATAACCTGATATTGTGTGATCTTGAACTTTAGAAAAAGATGTAAATCCTTTCAATACATTCATCTCCCTTGAAGTACTTAATCTCTAGTAAAAACAAATTTTTGTTTCAAGTATTAAATAAACTATTAAAATAACACAGAGATAAAAAGCCCCAAGTCGTGGAGAGATAGACCCTTTATTCCCTGAGTTGTCAATCAAACATGACTTTCAGTGTGATAATGATTAGTTTTGGAAAACGTCCATCAGCCCTACAATGACAAATCTTTGATTTATGCCATCAAACATCTCATTTTCAACTGCATGAATAGCTATTTTTATCGATTTTTGGGTTGATAAAGGGTGGGGATTTCTACGACTTAATAACTTCATAGTTTCAAAGACCTTATCCATTTAAATGCACATTCATATCTATTCACAACAATCCCAAAGGGGGACCCTGACGTCCAAAAGGCTACTTATCTCTCTAAAATGATACCTCTCAGAAGAATTTTGGAAGGTTTACATATTTTTCTGAAATGGCTAACATTCACAAGTCATGTCTCAAAAACATAGCTGAACAAAATGCCCAATGGAGGCCAAAAACTCCAGTTTGATCTTCTGTTTTGTCAACTAATTTGACCTTGTGTTAAACAATGGGCAAGTTACAGTTCAGAGGAAATACTTCACTGAGCTGTTCAATAATTTTCAGTAATTTTGTGCAGCAAGGAAGGATATAACTTATTAGCCTCTGTTACCCAATGGAGATTCATGACCTGGCAGGTGGGGTGAGCAGGTGACTCATAAAATAATCCAATTGACAGGTGATTAAAAAAGTTGAACAAACAGGCTTGAATAAAGATCAGATGAAGACATCATGCCACTGGAGATATTTTTAGTTTTAATGATTTGTTCAGAAATGTATGTGATTTCAAATATTCAGTCCAAACGTCACAGCAGAAGGATATGACAAAGTGCATTTTCCATGGTGCTGGATAATTTGATATTTCACGTCCTTATTCTTTAAACCTCCCAAGAATGAGAATTCAGGTTCAATATTTCAATATATGTAGTCAATGTGTTCTGTATGGCTTTTCAAGCATTTATTAAACTGAATTATTTGTGTTATATTGTATATTATATACAGTTTACTGCAAATAGATCAAATTGTAAATTGGAAATGACCTGGAAATAAATTGCTGCTTAGTGAGCTTGGAAGCTCTTTAGTTTTGCTGACACCATTCCATTAGGAAATTTCATGAAAATATTTGATTACTTCAGGCCATCACTGTGGAAGATAACTTAATTATAATGACACAAATAAAGTGAATCTAATTAGTGGTCCTGGGGCAACAGCTCATTAGCACTGTAGTTTAGTAAATTAAATTTCAACACTAATAAATTAAAGTATTTGTCTTAGATGTATGGGAATCTCAAAAATGCCTGTAGTTTGGCTCTATCAGGATTTTTTTATTGACTTACAGACGAAAAGGTTAGTTATTAATAAAGGCATGAGGGAATAGACACATTCATGATGCAAGATGGTTACCCTGATATAGACACTCAAAAATTATTTTATAAATGTGCAATATTGAAGAACCGAAATAACATATCTACAAATTAGGACTACATCCAATGTTATTGCATTTCAGAATTGCACTAACCTATTGCTTCAGCCAAGTCCCTGTAAACTTCATAAGTGTGTTATTTCTGTAAAATCTGAAGCAGATATATTATATCCATGCAGCTACAAATGGGTTTTACAAATTGCATTTTTGAACTGAACAAACTTGTGTAGGTTTATGTCTACAAGGAACAAAATTATTTGTCCGTCAGACACAATTTGTTTCACCGATGATTTTAAAAATCAATGTCTATACACATTCAATGCAGAACTCATAAAAATTGATCCACTAGACCAATATACTGTTCTGACAAATCATGTCCATCTAAAGACAGAAATATGTGAATAAATGATAGATAATAAGTCACTGACCATGTAGCATGCCAGTGATGCAGGAGTTGCATTACAGTAATACAGAACTCCTTTGGAACTACTGAATTAACTTTTTTTTCAAATGTGCAGTTTCATTTCTTCATGTCCCTAATATCATCAGTATTAGAATATGTGTATTGAGACTGACGGATTAATTAACTTTCCAAACTATACAGCAGATAGGCTCATTTTAAATGTTTTTCAGTGCTTTGAAGATTTTCATATATTATGATTATTCAATTTTATTTTCTTCTGCATAAGAATTTATTAAATTGTTGATTTGGTTAAGTTTATAGTGATTATTTTCTGAACCAGTAAGTTAGTCATCCTTTTGGTAACTGATATTATTGAGCAACAGAGACTGAAAAAGGGTTTGTATGCTGAATATGTTATTAGATTTTGACATTAACATTTTTAAATTTGCAATGTATTGTCAGCTCTACTAGTATTTAATACTTAACAATTTTTGAAGGAACTCTATTTTAATATTGCTGAACTAAAATACCTCAATTTTCAGACTTCTCAGATCCATGATGCCTTCCTGCAGCTGAAATATAGAATAATTTGGATTGTGATATTTTCTGTAGCTGCAATTAATATGACAGATTTGAATTAATGGTCTATTGTGGCCACAGGATATCCCAAATTGCTTTATATTGAAATGAGTACTTCTGAAGTGTAGTAACCATTATAATGTAGGAACATGATAGTTTCTCTTAATTTTTTTTCCTATAAATCATTTCCTCATCTTTTCCCTTCTGAATTCTGATTGACTTCTTGCTGGTGTCCAACACCATAGATCCCTCACCAGTAGGCCACTCTTCATGTGTCAACCTTAATCAAAGCAACCTTTTCAACACAATGTCTGCCAATAAGGACTTCTGTCAGTATTACAAAGAGAAGGCAGCTTCTCCTTTATCATGCATGACCCACACTGGGATAGCCTCCAGAACTCTCATTGGCCGGTAACATTGAGCTGAATGTTACTTTTATCTGGCTAGGTTCTTGTCACGAGGCCCAGTGAATTTTCTCACCTTGTTTTACCAAACATACCTTATTCACTACATCCCCTTTCCCTATACCATCTTACCATTAATCCTTTTTGGAACAATTCTGCTATTCAGCAGATATGCCAAAACTCAGTGGCATCCCTTGCAGCCAAACCTGTGCTGCACCTAGATAAACACCATCAGCCCAAAGTTGCCTTGCACAGTTGCTGTCATTTGCTGTGCACATAATAAAGGAGAATTGGTGCCCCACTTTGCAGACAGTTACCTGCAGGTCCTGCTGGACGGGATGGTGTATCAGTAGTATTGCCTCATCCCCCAGGGCTAGCTTTTGAGCCCACAACATTAGATCTTGCGAACCATATCTGAAGTTTCCATCCAGATTAAAACAATCTCAGTCATCTGGAGGAATGCACAACACTGTAGGAAGTAGGTCAATGACTGTTTCACTCTGCCAGCATAAGTGCCACCATCTTCTCTCTGATGCCTCACAGTTAGTCTAACAGTGTTGCTGTACCTGCCCACCCCCCACCCCCAACCAAGGCTCTTGTTCTCTCACTGTCACTGTTGCAACATCTTCCCCATTCACTCTCACCCATCCTCAGCTCCAAAACCAACACTTCATGCCCTCTGCATTTACTTGGGCAACTTTCCCACTTACACCAAAAGTCACAGTTGTGCCATTCACTTTCATTTTGCTTAATACATCCCTGTGCCTCATTCCAGTAGGAAAATAACCCACATTAGGACAGAAAGACTCAAGGTGGATGGTATCATTTAGCTCCTCACCCCTTATGTGGAGAGGATCCTGAATCTGACTTAGAGTCATAGAGTCATAGAGATGTACAGCATGGAAACAGATCCTTCGGCCCAACCTGTCCATGCTGATATCCCAACCCAATCTAGTCCCACCTGCCAGCACCTGGCCCATATCCCTCCAAACCCTTCCTATTCATATACCCATCCAAATGCCTCTTAAATGTTGCAATTGTATCAGCCTCCACCACATCCTCTGGCAGCTCATTCCATACACGTACCCCGCTCTGTGTGAAAAAGTTGCCCCTTTGGTCCCTTTTATATGTTTTCCCTCTCACGCTAAACCTATGCCCTCTAGTTCTGGACTCCCCGACCCCAGGGAAAAGACTTTGTCTATTTATCCTATCCATGTCCCTTATAATTTTGTGAACCTCTATAAGGTCACCCCTCAGCCTCTGACGCTGCAGGGAAAACAGCCCCAGCCTGTTCAGCATCTCCCTATAGCTCAAATCCTCCAACCCTGGCAACATTCTTGTAAATCTTTTCTGAACCTTTTCAAGTTTCACAACATCTTTCCGATAGGAAGGAGACCAGAATGGCATGCAATATTCCAACAGTGGCCTAACCAATGTCCTGTACAGCTGCAACATGACCTCCCAACTCCTGTACTCAATACTCGGACCAATAAAGGAAAACATACCAAACGTCTTCTTCACTATCCTATCTATCTGCGACTCCACATTCAAGGAGCTATGAACCTGCACTCCAAGGTCTCTTTGTTCAGCGACACTCCCTAGGACCTTACCATTAAGTCCTGCTAAGATTTGCTTTCCCAAAATGCAGCACCTCGCATTGATCTGAGTTAATCTCCATCTGCCACTTCTCGGCCCATTGGCCCATGTGGTCAAGATCCTTTGTAATCTGAGGTAACCCTCTTCGCTGTCCACTACACCTCCAATTTTGGTGTCATCTGCAAACTTACTAACTGTACCTCTTATGCTCGCATCCAAATCATTTATGTAAATGACAAAAAGTAGAGGACCCAGCACCGATCCTCGTGGCACTCCACTGGTCACAGGCCTCCAGTCTGAAAAACAACCCTCCACCACCACCTACCTTTGAGCCAGTTCTGTATCCAAATGGCTAGTTCTCCCTTTATTCCATGAGATCTAGCCTTGCTAATCAGTCTCCCATGGGGAACCTTGTCGAACGCTTTACTGAAGTCCATATAGATCACATGTACTGCTCTGCCCTCATCAATCTTCTTTGTTACCTTTTCAAAAAACTCAATCAAGTTTGTGAGACATGATTTCCCATGCACAAAGCCATGTTGACTATCCTGAATCAGTCCTTGCCTTTCCAAATACGTGTACATCCTGTCCCTCAGGATTCCCTCCATCAACTTGCCTACCACCGAGGTCAGACTCACTGGTCTATAGTTCCCTGGCTTGTCCTTATCACCCTTGTTAAACAGTGGCACCATTTTTGCCAACCTCCAGTCTTCCGGCACCTCACCTGTGACTATCGATGATGCAAATATCTCAGCAAGAGTCCCAGCAATCCCTTGTCACAATAGAGGATTTGCAGAGAACCTGTGAGCAAAGACTGTCTTGCTTAGCTTGACTGACAAGTATGACAAGCTTTCTGGCCTTATGTCTCTCTAAATGGCAAAGTAAAACAGCAGTCAAATGAGCCTGGTATCTCTGGCTGAAAGTGCAGTAAGGCAAAGCAATGCATGGTCAGAATACTGTGAGCATCCAGATATGCTCAGATTGAGTGAGCACTATGTGTCCAAATGAAGAATTTAGAGATTTCTGTTCTAGCCAATGAGCTGGCTCCATGTTACTAAGTGCACTGTATCCAGGATGCAGCATTACAATGTTAGTTACCGGTACAGCCAGAGATGCAGCATTGAAATTCAGAAGCAGTCAATAAATGCATCAGAGGTGTATCGTGAGATATGTTGTCAGTTGGCAGATGGCAGGTGCCACATTCTATGGATATGGTGTACATGTGGTCTACGACCATGTGGCATGCCCTGTGATGTTGGTACCTGGTTTCCAATGTGGAGGTCATTTGGAACAAGTGACAAGTTAACTCGATGGGTATGTGCTCTGATTTCCCTGTATCATCTCCCAACATCCACCTTGTTTGGTGAGTTCTATAAGATAGGAGTCTGAACATTAACAAGGTTTGTTGTGGTATTGCCATAGTTCATGACATTCAGAGCCCTGTCAGATTCTGTCCGTTGTCTTCTCTTCCTCCAATCTGGTGGGGTTACATCATGTCAGAAAACACTAAGTCCGTAGGAAGAGGACATGTTAGATCTCATAAGCAGGTACACACGTGAACTCAAAGGAGAGGACAGAATTGGAGGTAGCTAGCTAGAACAATTGATGGCCGGGCTTATCGTGTATTACTTCAATTTCTTGTGCTTTAGCTGCTTTCATGATTTTACACATACTCTCTATTTCTTCAAAAGTAAATGTAGATAAGTGCACAGCTAAACAAACTCTTCTGTCTCTCATATTATGGAGAGACTTGAATGAAGTGGCCATCCACTCTTATAATTGACAAAGCACCTACAGCTATATGGTGTCCAATGCTGATTTAGTATCTGATGTGTATAAGACTAGTACAGACACAATGCTCAAGGAAGTTGGAAGTGTTGCCGCTCAGTGAACAACTCAGCATTAGTGACAATGAGGTCTAGAAAAGGAGGGAGAAATACTATCCTCAATTGAGAAGCATAGAAACCCTTATTTCACAAGCCCATTCTTCGGAAATATCAACTTATTCTGAAAAACAGTAGAAATGGGTTCCATGCAACTTGACTTAATCAAGGAGTCTGCAAGTCTTGTGCGACAAATTTCATGAATTCATTCAGTGGGAAAACCCTGGAGATTGTGTCATCTTAAGGAAACGACCTCAGAAATGGCAGCTATAGTTTCAGTTTCAGTTGAGGTTCTGAACCAAACACCTTCACAGGACTCTCCTAATCTCATTCTGTCAAAAAGAGCTATGATGATGCTGATCGTTACCACCATTTAACCTGGACCAAGTATTATTATATTTCAAGGAGTGGGCAAGGAGATGTCATTGCCACTTCCGAGTGGCTGCCAATTAATGGCTCTCTGCCTTCACAATGAGAAAGTTCCAGATCTGTTACCTCTTGCAACTGTAAAAATTGGATCCTTTTGAATACCAGCAATCCTAAGACAAAAGTCATCTCAGATTCCAGAGGAACCAACTAGTACCCTGATCAAATACATGCCATTTGGAAAGATAGAACATTAGGTATAACTAACTGGCATGAAGGGTGTTTTGTGGCATTTGCTGGTGAAAGTTATTGCTTAAAATCAAAACTAGCATGACCATGTAGAATTATGCGTTCATTCCAGTATCTGATTACAACCTTTGGGAGTTGTATGATGTCAGGGAAATGTGAAAGAAAATTTTGTTTTGTGGAAGCTTATCAGAAGTCTTGGAAAATGAAGCACTTGTGAGACAGTGTGGTGCTGAAACAGGCAAGTGTAGAGTGAATCTACTTGTTGAGTCAGCTTTCATTTCATGCAAGTTCTGATTTCCCATTTGCACTTTCCTGACTGTGGGCTGAGTAACAGGATGTCTGTGCATCTTCCTCCTGCTACTGGGACATTTTCTTGATCTCTAGATGTTGGTGAAAGACTACATGCGGAGAAGACATACCTTAGATGGACCCTGATACTAAAGGCATACACTGTAGTCTCTTCTATACATGCTTCGTCTTCTATTTCAAAGCCTGAAAACAAAGATATTCCTGTTTCAAGAATGCAAAGACGGGATTTAACCAAAGCTGAGAGAAAGGAGCAATAAAAATCCTTATTTAACCCCCTAAAATAATGAATGGAATTTTGTGCACACCAAGCCACTCAAATCTCTGCATTAGAACATAAAATAGATTTCTCAAAGTGCATGTGCTTCAGGAATACCTTTCACCAGTTCACTGCCACTGATGTAGTAAGACGAATTATTTGTGTACATGTGGAACACAAGTTGAGGGGAATGAGGTTGATCGGATGGATGACCTTCTTCAGGTGCAATGATGGCAATTAAGAATATACTTTCCTTTATTTATCACTTCAAAATGGGCAGCAACTTAAAGGATTGGCAGGGTTTTTAACACGGGAGGTATTATAACAACTTTTGATCCTCAGCATGGAAACACAAAAAATAAGTGCTGGATTCCATATAGATATGGAGATTTTGACTAATTTTCCCTCTTGAAATCAAAATTGATGAGGCAAAATATAATACACTCACTAACACACAACCTCCAATGAATTCAGCCAGAAGTATGCCTGCAGCATGTCTTTGTATATTTTTTACACTTCTAAATTATGGCTTTCACTGGAGAAAATCAGAATTTGGAATGCTGTATTATTTCAGTTACCATAAAGTAGAAAATTATCATCCGTATATGATTGCTTTTGAACTATAGGCATAACTTTTATCTTCTGATCATTAAATATTTAGAATTAGATCATAAGACCTTAAGATATAGGAACAGACTTCGGCTATTCAGCCCAACGGGTAGGGTCGACCATTCGATCATGTTGGTTACGTTTCTCAGCCCCATTCTCATGCTTTCTCCCTGAAACCTTTGCTCCCCTTATTAATCAAGAACTTATCTATCTCTGTCTTAAAGGACTTGGACTTCACAAAGTCTCACCATGCTTTGGCTGAAGAAATTCCTCCTCATCTCGGTTCTAAAGGATCATCCCTTCACTCTGAGGCTCTGTCCTAATCTCTCCCAGTGGAAACATCTTCGCCAGGTCCACTCCATCCAGACCTCTCAGCCTCCTGTAACTTACAAGGAGATCTCTCCTCATCCTTCTAAATTCCATTGAGTACAGACCCAGAGTCCTCAACCACTACTTGTATGACAAGCCCTTCTTTCCCAGGATCATTCTTGTGAACCTTCTTTCCTGCACTTTCTTCCTTAGAATGGGAGCCCAAAACTGCTCCAAACTATTCCAAATGCAGTCTGATCAGAAGCTTACAAGGCCTCAGTAGTGAATCCCTTCTCTTGTATTGTAGACCTCTTGAAATGATAGCTTTATTATTTTCTTAGCAAATTTTTTAACAAAAAATATTTTTACATAATTCAGATTGTGAGAGAAAAACAAAAGCCCTGAAGATCATAATGATGAATGATAGCTGTTACAAATCAAATCATAGATATCTATTATGCCATAGACATAAGTCAAAAATGTTAGAAGTGACTGGTTGCATTGAATTCTGAATCGGTAAAATTTACATTTTGTTTGTGATTTCCTGATTTTTCATGTGCACAAAGTGATACTTTCTCTACTTGGTTGAAATGGCGAAAGGACTGGGTTAACTCATGTGGAAAACATTGGGTCAAATGTCCATCTTGGGTCTTGTGAACATCTATGCCTGAAACTTGCAGGATTAATTTATTGAAATATAGATTAGTAAAGATCTCAAAGAAGCCCACAAAAACTATACCTCTTGAAATATTGCAATCTTAAATAAGCATATCATAGAGTGTGCTTCTTCAAAGCAATACCAGTTGTCATTCTTATTTCTGACCCAGCTTAGCATATTGCTGAATAAATAATAAAATTCTAGGCTCACCTTGAGCACCTCCTATGTTTCATCCTTTTATTATTGCAATTTTTAAAAAATACATTTTAATTTGTTTTCACATTTTTTTGATCTTGTCCTTCTTATCTTAGTCATAGAACACAACCTGATCTTTGCTATATTCTTTGCCTTTGCTTTCAGCCAGCATCACAGAAGATAGTTGAGTCATTAAAAAAAATTCAGTAGTGTGTGTTTCAAGCCAGTTAAACACCTTCAATCAACATGACTTCAGTGCACTATTTGAGCTTCATTCTGCATAAGTGATAATATTCCTCCATTATACCCCAGTACAGATTTTCCTTAGATCTGAGACATTAAAAATATAAAAAGTCTTACATCTGACACACTTTGTGTGTATTATATTTTTGCCGTAGTGCTTTATATTAGCATTTTTCTAATTAGCACAAAGTGAAACAGCAACAAATTAAAACTTAAGAAGTAGAGAGCTTATGAATCAAGAGCAAGCAGAACATGTACAAAGTTACCAATGAAGAATGACTAGAAACTTAAGAAAATAACTAATTCCTAATAACCCATCAGCAATTCGGAATAACCTACTGTAACAAAGAATTCATCAAATTATTCAACATGCATTTTGAAACAAAATCTTCAGATCATTTTTCTTAATTTATATGTTTAAACTCCAGAAATATTTATTTTATAATAACAAGATGGAATCAACCCGCTTATTTGTCTTTAGCTTTACTTTCTCTCCATTTCTTCTGCAAGATTGGGCCAAAATTGAAATTTATGCACAAAAGTAATCTCCATAAGGCCACTGGAGCCCAACCTGGAAAAGCTAGAGCTAAAAGTGACAGATGGAGGACTTCAGGCAACACCTAGCATGGCCTTTACAGCACCTTGTTCTCTTAACAGTGCTGGTGTGGGTGTGTCATTCATGTGATCATTCCCAGCTGAACATGTGTTCATTTGCAGGAGAGACTCCTCCCCCACCCCGCCACCTAGTGTTATCGAAAGGATCAGCATTTAATTTACTGGGAAGGTGCTTTTGACTTACTTTTTTCAGTTATAGTGTTTATGGAGCTACTGCATTCAAATCTTGGAGTAATTTGGTGACTTATTGGATTTTGAAAGCAGCATTCCTGCATCCTGACAGGGAGATTGGGTGTTCTTTCTGGCATGTTAATTGTTGTGGAACAACATGGGCATGAAAGGGTTAACCTGAGCAAAGCTGCAGCTCCACCCATGCTGGTATGGAACACAGCCATTGGTTGGAGCATCAGACAATTTGGGCAGTAGTTGGAGTCTGCCACAGTATTCTGATGAAGACACCGTGGCTTCCTAAATTCTTGTTAAAGCGCTGAAGTGTTAATGTAACCTTTATACATTTACAGAGATGTAATAAGCTCCATCCTGTTCTCTAAGATAAGAGTCTCTTCTGCTGAGAATTATTTTTGATTCATTCTTTACTGCAGATTATTGGAAAACCTCTGGACAATCATAGGAATAAGGATTAGTAGTTGCACTCTATTCTAACCACAAGTGGTTGGTATGCCGGCCTTCTTATCACTGTTGTCACATTCACAAAAGCCTATTAGAGTATGGGGTCCAAACTTTCAGCACCTATAAGCAGCCATAGAGTACAATAGCAGAGAGGGGAAGCTGTGCACTGAGGGAGAAGTCGGAGGGCTGTCAACACAAGGCTTTACCTATCAAGGGCTTCAGGGAGCAATTTCCTACCAACACCTTAACCATAAGCAACATGTGAGGAAAGTACAATTAGACAGGGAAGTGGACTGTGAACTGCACCTATCCTTTAACAGGAAGGCAGTGTCATTCAAGGTTACCATCACCAGCAATTTCTATTCAGATGGATTTTCCAATTGGGTGCAGATAATTGCCAATGTTTCACATTTCACCTTCTCCGAATTCATCATGGACAAGCTTGTATGACCAGAGAGGTAACTTAAATAGTTTCTATAAGGTAGGAGTGGGGCTTGTGCCTTTTCCAAGCTTGTGGGATTCCTGATGAGCAGGGGCACATTGCCTAAATGCATGAGTCAGTTAACTGCACATGTAAAGGGGCGAAATATGCCCGAATCACAAGGAATACCACTTCATCAGAAAGCAATTGATATGTGACCATGACAGAATACTATGTTAGTGAATGCTCATGAACTTTGCAGAAGCCATGATTCCTTTAATCTGAAGCAGTTAGTGCTTTTGGGTTGTCATGACGAACCAGAGTTTGGTTGCTGGGACCCACAGCTTCCAGCTGGTCCCAAATGATTCAAGATTGCCTATCCTCATTCAGTTCTTTCCGTTCTGAGTAACTTCACCCTGCAAGAAAGGACATCAATGATTGTGCTGTTAATTGTTTGGCAAATTACAATCTAAAAGTCAGAGCAATACAACTTTTCCTTTTTACCTCAGAGCTGTGATTTTATTAGCTCAAGACCGAGTAATCTGAGCATGTGTTTGTGCTCAATTTTCTAGGATTCATCAGTCACTTGACCTAATTTTACTGATGGATGTTTCTTTTAAACTTGCACTTTTATCTAAAAATATATTAAAGGACAATTATAAAAGTTTAATTCTGGTGAAATTTAAAACTGAGTGTAGAGAGGATGGACATGAGTGAGATGGGGCCTCAGAAACACACGTGGACTGCAATTATGACTGGCTGTACTAACTACACACATGGTAAAATTGTGTTCATTTTTAAATGGTAAAGGTTCAACCATTTCTTTCAATGGAATAGCTAAACTTCACCTCTGCATAATAGCATCTCAGGTTGTGTGCTTTTGAAAATGATGTGCTGAAAAATTGGACAATGGAGACCAACAAGAATAAATGACTTGAGATCTTGACAATGACTATTAAAAATGTAATTAGAATGATCATATAATTTATCTTTCATTACCCTTTTCTCAGTTTCAAAGGCCAGTTTTATGTTTTGGACTGTGGACTGAAAGACGTGTGTGTGTGTGTGTTTTGCCCTTTGATAAACTTGCAATTTGTTTTTCACTCAGAACTAATTGTGTCTCTTCAGGAGTGTTCAGCACAGTAACAATCTCTTGATTGGCTCTTGGGTGAGTATTTGGACTGTACGACAGAAACAACTAGCTTGTGAAAGAGAAAGCATCTAAATCTTTCTTAGTCTCACTTCTGTGAATGGAGAAGTAAAAGAAAGTTCTGAGCATGTAGTGACTCCTTCTCTCTAAAAATTCCCACCTAGAAAGGAAAATGGAAAATTCCACCTTCAGAGAAACTTCCAACCAGTGACTGAAAGGTTAAGAATGTACCTTGTCATATTTTGTCAAAGTTTCAATTTCATCCAGGTCCATGGAGGGCTTCTCTCCTTCAGGCTGGTGAGATTTATCACCATATCATCCCAAACTTGTTTCATTGATTAACTACCTCACTGCTATGGTGACACTCTTATTGAATGCAAGCTGAAATCTACCACTTGCCATATCTGGAATAATTGGCACTGCTGGGATATCCTGAAATAGACTGGCATTCCCAATGCCATTTTTAAAAGACCATTGTGCACCCAGACATGCTCTGACAGTCTGGAGCTCCACTGCATGGGTTCTGACATTATCTCCAGACATAGCAGAGGAGGGGAAATTGGCACCTTGCTTCATGACAAAGACCTGGAGATCTGGGTGGACAGGGGAGGGCCATCCTCTTTTCCCAGGACCAGCAGAGTAGGTCACAACACCAGGTCATACCAGCCTGGGCCAAAGCTGCTGCCAGTGTCAATGTGGTCTCAGCCATCTGGAGAAATACCAGCTGTGTAGGAAGAAGGTCAGTGAATTTCTACACATTACCAGAGTATGAGCCACGATCTTCTCTCTGCTACCTAACTGACACTCTATCTCTGCTCTTGCAGACACCTCCCACCAGTTCTCATGATCTACCACTCTCACTTATTGCATGCACCATCTTAATGACTCACCTTCACCCACCCCAAGAATCCAGCAATTCTAATGCTGCATGACCCTGTGCTGCCGACTCAATATCTTGGGAGAACTCACACTGTTTTTCCCACCAGCAGCTGAACTAACTGCTGCGCCACCCACTTTCACCAAACTGCATCACTCATTTTCTCTCATTCCAGTTGAAAACAGCCCAAATCAGATAGAAACAACCAAGACTGGTGGTGGGCTGCCTGACATTTGGCTCCTCACCTCTTAGAGGGGGAGGATCCTGATTGCCCATTGTGGGAGACTGACTGTATCCAAGCCCCTGACTGAATGATGTCTCCTTTGACATGGCTGATCACGTCTGACAACCATGACAAGCTTCCTAGTTTTGTGTTTGGACTAATAGGCAAGGCAGGACAGACATGTTGAGACTTTATTAGTTTTTTACACAGGTGGGGCAAAGTGCAAAAAGACTAGGCAATGAAAGGCAGAGATGCTGTGAGCATCCAGATAGGATCGAGGTGAATGAGTGCTAAGGGAGTGACCAAAGAATCTTGAGAGGCAACCTGGTCAAATCTGTGAGCTGGGTGCCTCTCTCTGTGTGCTAAGTGTCCTTGCAATAGCCTTTCAAGGGTAAGTGCCAGTGCACACGAAAGTGAAACTTTAAAGAGCAAAAGGGTACTTTAAATGGAGTGGAGGTGCCAAGAGGGTCCTAATAGGATGGCAGGGGTTGGATGCCAGTGTCTGTGGATGAAGGGTACATGTGGCTGGTGCCCTGCAATGTGGACTGACGCTGTTGTCCATTGTCCAAGATGGCACTAGCAAACTAGAGTTGCCAGTGTTGAGAGTGTGGTGCTGGAAAAGCACAGCAGCTCAAGCTGCATCCGAGGAGCAGGAGAATTAATGTTTTGGGCATAAGCCCTTTCATCAAGAATGAGGCTTGAGGGCCAGGGAGGCTGAGAGATAAATGGGAGGGAGTGGGGCTGGGGGAAGGTAGCTGGGAATGCGACAGGTAGATGAAGGTGGGGCTGAAAGTAATAGGTCAGAGAAGAGGGTAGAGCGGATAGGTGGGAAGGTTCATGGACAGATAGGATAGGTCAAGAGGGCGATGCCGAGTAGGAAGATTGGATCTGGGATAAGGTGGGGGAGGGGATATGAGAAAACTGGTGAAATGCACATTGATTCCCTGTGGTTGGAGGATCCAAAGGTGCAAGTTGAGGAGTTCTTCCTCCAGGCGGCGGGTGGTAAGGATGCCCAGGACCTGCATGTCCTTGGGCTGTTAAAGTGTTCGGTCGCGGGGAGGTGGGATTGCTTTGTGCATGTGTCCCAGAGATGTTCTCTGAAGCTTTCCGCAAGTATGCGTCCTGTCTCTCCAATGTAGAGGAGACCACATCAAGAGCAATAGATACAATAAAAGACATTTGTGGAAGTGCAGGAAAATCTCTGACGATGTGGAAGGCTCATTTGGGGCCTTGGACAGAGGTGAGGTGGGAAGTGTGGACGCAGGTTTTGCAATTCTTGTGGTGGCAGGGGAAAGTGCCGGGAGGGGAGGGTGGGTGGGTGGGAGTGTGTGGACCTGACAAGAGAGTCGCAGAGGAAATGGTCTTTACGGAACACAGGTAGGGGTGAGGAGGGAAATATATCACTGGTGCTGGGGTCTGTTTGTAGGTGGCAGAAATGGTGGAGGATGATGCAATATATCTGGAGGTTCGTGGAGTGAAAGGTGAGAACCAGGGGGTTTCAGTCCTTGTTGCAGTTGGGGTTTGAGGGCAGAGGTCCGGGAAGTGGATGTGATGCGCTGGAGGGCATCATCAACCACGTGGGAGGGGAAATTGCGATCTTTGAAGAAGGAAGCCATCTGGTGTGTCCTGGAACTGGTCCTCCTGGAAGCAGATGCAGCGGAGGCGGAGGAATTGTGAATAAGGCATAGCACTTTTACAGGAGGCAGGGTGGGAGGAGGTGTAATCCAATTAACTATGGGAGTCGATGGGTTTGTAGAAAATATCCATGTTGAGTTGGTCACTGTTGATGCAGATGGAGAGGTCCAGGAAGGAGAGGGAGGTGTCTGAGATAGTCCAGGTGAACTTAAGGGCAGGGTGGAACATGTTAGTGAAGTTGATGAATTGTTCAACCTCCTTGTGGGAGGATGAGGTGGTGCCAGTACAGTCATAAATGTAGCGGAGGAAATGGTGGGCAACCGTTCAGACTTTCATGTTGGGAATTTCTAGTCTAGTTTCCTTGCGGCACATAGTAGAAGAGAAAGCTGTGATGAAGGAAGATTTGGTGCTAATGATGTTGTAAGCAAACAATAATCACCATTTATAAGCACTTTGCTCGTGAGAATCTTGTCTCAATGACAGGAACATATTTATAAATTGCATCTACTTGCTCCCAATGTTGAGATAAGGCTCACTGAACTTCTCATGTGATTCTCTAAGCTTACTTACCAGAGCCCATATTGTTCAGGCCCCTATAAGCATGTCCATAACCACATTTCCTCAGCAAAGAGTCAAAAGAAATCAGAAGGGAACTGAAGGAAAACATTTCATTGTTGCCTCTAATCTGAGCTAAACTGTGCTTCACTAACGTTTTTTGTTCCTTTCCCACTTGTAATATTAGATCTTATCTTTTTATGTGTCCGTATGTATATGGGAGTATTTTTTACCTGGGTTGAGTTAAAGTTATACAGTTATATATTTGCAATGCGCATTTCTGTCTTACCAAACTTAAAACAGGATGTTTGCAATAAATGGTAATTTTCTTGTTAATGATAAAAACTTGGTGTACATATACTTGTAATTTGAATTAGGCAAGTAAAATTGAACCATTTATTGATTTATTCAAATTTTCACATTTATGACAACTGTGGGAATAGTGGGGCTTGATTTCCAGTGTACTACCTCGAAGAGTCATATCACAGTCCAACTATATCAATATTATAGTCAGACGAGGGTAAGGAAGTCAACCAAAGAAGTGAACCCAATTTTGAGAGATGGAGAAGGACCGAGTGAGTGGATTTGTGTTTCACAAAATTAGGAATAGGCTGAATGTTGGTTGGTGTTTATTTTTTCAGAGAGTAGTGAGCCTCAGAATGCATTGACGATGTGATGTCTGCTGGCTCACTGCATACTTTCAGGAGAGAACTGGACCGATTCTTGTCTAGAGCAGAGATGACATCATTTGGATGCTAAATGGTTTACTTGTTTGTGTACTAATGGTGTCTATACTCGGTTGATTTTTTAGCCTCGAAGTAAATTATGTCACTGTGGTTAGGAACTGCCAGAGGGTGGTGTTGGTTGGAGGTGTTGAGTCACAATTCACTTTTCATCATGATTGTGGGATAAACTTGACAATGTGCTGTCCCTTTCCTGACTGTCATCTTTGTATGTTTATACGTTCCATTGGTGGCTCACAATGAGTGTAACTTGACATTCACGATCTTGCTAGGCATTTTACAGGTTTAAGTAAACATTTATGATGAATATATTCTTACTTTTGGGAATGGGTTCTGACACATGAATGCAGGCAAGGACTGGCTGGGCCAAAATGCCCACTCCGCTTGTCCAAAATTTGCTTTGTATTTATTATGGTTAATTTAATAGAAGTCTATCTTTATGTTTTAAACTTGAGTGCTATATTGCCTCTCTTTTTTGCTTTTACTTGTCTATGGAAAAAGAATGCATTCGCTTTGTTAAAGTGAGACCAGCCAGCTATTTGTGTGCAATTGTTCATATTTTGCATGGATGCATAATTTATATGACATTCAATAAAATGTGTGGTGTAGCCTGACAGCTTGAAGTGTTTGGTGGCTGCCAGCTGGGTTTATCATTTGATCAGCAAGAGACAAGAGAAATATTGAACCCTGAATTTTGTGATCTCTAGTGTCAAAAAAATTGAGTTATGCGGGAAAAACAGAATAAATTGCATTTTCTTTGAATGTAGGAGTTTTGAAAGGTGAATTCTTAGAGAAATAAAATACTTTCAACAGTATTATAAAAGGGAAATCTGGAGAACTACTTCCTGGTAAACCTTGTCAGCCAAGGAGCACAAGTTCAGCAACAAAAGGCAATATTAAAAACACTCTTTCCAAGTGGAGTGAGTAATACTTGGAATCGATCTCTGTGCGCATTGGGAAAGTAACATCCTTGAAGAACTTCAAGATACCTACAGTACAGTGATAACAGAAGTGTTGGTTGTTTTTCTAGATGGATGAGTTACCAACTGTCTACATTTATGTAGGCCTGCAGATCATCAAAGCAAATGAGTCCAGGGTCTACAGACACATTTAGCAGTAGGGTCACAATAGATAGTATTATGACTGTAACAGGAGGAGTGCATTGATAAGAAAGCCCCATCCCCCAACCCCACCCCCAACCAGTTACACCATTAGCATGAGTGTTGATTCAATTATCAGAAAGTCCAATTACTTCTTTATTATACTACACAGGAAGTGATGGCTGAGTGGTAATATGGCAAAAACATTAATCTAGAAACCTAGGTAACCTTCCGGAGATATCAGTTTGAATTCTGCTGTGGCAGATGATGGAATTTGAATTTAATAAAATCCTGGAATTAAGAACTTCAGTGATGAAAACATTGGTTATTATTGGAGAAGCCATCTAGTCCTTTAGCGAGAGAAAGCTGCTGTCCTTACCTGGTCTGGTCTACATGTGACTCCAGACCCACAGCAATGTGCCTGACTTTTAACTGCCCTCTGGGAAAGATGGTATGCACAATAAATGCGGGCCTGGCCAGTGATTCCCACAGCCTGTGAATTAATAAAATAAATTACACCGAATAAAGAGAATTTCACCAGGCTTCTTTGATGAACTCAAAATAGTCATTCATGAAAACCTATTGTTGAAACAAGTGACTAACATGGTTAACAACTAAGCTAAGATCTGGAATTAAAACTCTTAATCCCGAATATAGACATATGCACACAACAGTAGCCGCTTTAGAAACTATACATTTTTAAAAACAAAAGGGAAAAAAAGCCCTATTGGCTGAGTCTAGACACAAACAATTGAATGTACTGACTTCTTACATCCTGTCAAAAAGTCAAATTCAATACAGTTGTAGCCTGATGGGATAATTCAGTTGTAATAAGAAAAAATAAAATGTTTTTCAGAGGGTAGTTATCTGAGTCCCAGCATCTACCTCTCTGAGAATTAAACACCAGTTAGAATTAATAATCCAGGCACATCAGAGACTTTAACAGAATTCAATGATTTGAATATTAATACCAATCCAGGGATCACCACATTGAATTTAATCAATCTTTTATGCAGTCTGTTAAAGTTCTAGTATTATTCTTTCATGGACTGTCCTTCTATTTTTCTGAAGTTGATCTCACCTCCCCTTGTTCAAAGACATTAAAATCCAACATTGGTCAAACCCTTTATAGTGAATGTAACAAGGTCAGCCAGATGGCCCTCATAGAATATGAGTTCCCTGATTGGGCTGTTAATCTGGTCCAATCAGGGAGCCCTGGCTGACAGATAAGAACAGGAGTGTCTTCACTGTTTGATCACACAGCATTGCCCTTTGATGTGAAGGGCAGTGCTTGTCACTGGCCACTCGGGTGTTTTCCTATCTTCCTGGTGGTGGAAATTGAATAAAGATTCGTGCATCTTGTGTCTCTCACTGTGTCTCACTGCACATACACACCATGGGTGCTGGGGAAAAATAAGCACTACCGCAGTTAGGCGATAGTGTGGGGGTTTAAAAAAAAAGAACAGGAGTGTCAGACATACTGTTCACTCTGAGAGCTGGCTCTGAGGGAGTTGAACCAGTGTCAAGGACTCTGCATGTGTATATAAAGGGTACCTTGGTGATGGGATACTGGTCTCTGTGGAATTGTTTCACCCCCATGATCTTCATGGCACCTCTCAGATCCACTTTCAGGATATCCAGGAAGCACAGTCCTGCGCTGAAGCATGCACCAGCAACTATTGTCCAAGATCTCTAAGAGAAGATCCAAATATTCATCACCATCTAACTGATAAGCATCTATCTAAAAAATTACTTTACACTTGAGTCTACTTCCTGTATGAAGCAACAAAGATCATTGTTTGTTTGAACATTGGTTTCTAATTAACCCATGCCCACATGGGTTCGCTTCCAGTGTTATATGGTTCAGACTCTGATAATACCAAAGGATAATTATATTCCAACAATTTACAATGGCTTTCTGCCATTTTCCAAAAGGGCCACTGGTTTATCTCATTTTCTTTTAAATTTTCTATGGGCAGAATCTTGTAGAGGTCTGGGAGATTTTGGCAGAATTGGAAAAAAAGTCCTATGAGGCTTTTCTTGATGTTGGGAGCAACCTGTTGCACTGTTTATACATTTGCCAAACAGTGAGATAAGTTTCTGGCTCAGCTGCAATGAGTGATCAATTAAGGAGGATTATAGCCTGTTTAATGCTTTATTAATGCCCCAACCTGCCTCATCATTCAGCTTCCTATTTGACAAATGCACCAAACAAGGTAGACACAACAGTTCTCGATATAGAAATCTGAGCCGGTACCTGGTGACTTCAACTCTCTGCTGGCTGCAAGTATCCTGCCTTTGTTGCTCAGCACCAGCAGCACCTTAGGGCACAAACCACAGGTAGCAGCTGCACACACCCCTGGTCCATGGACATTGACATTCGACATTTGCCACATCCCCATGATCCTCATGACACCTCTCCGATCAACTTATAGGATACTCAGGAAGCACAGACTTGCATTGTAGGATGCACCAGTTTTGAAAGTTTGCTCTAACGACAGTTTGCACACAGGGACAACTGCTCAACTTATGAAATGGGCCAGACTACATCTCAGGGCTGTCTTTATGCTCTCTCATTTAATGCCTAATTGCATGCTTGCAGTCTCCATGCTTCCTCTTGCCATGCAGTGTCAATCCTTTTAGCTTAGTCACACAACCAGGCTGGTCACCAGCCCTCAGTCAAGGGAATGAACATCTTACTGTACAGCAATGTGTGATTCAATCTCACATATGCTCCATGTGCCAACAGTTTATGTGGCAAACATACTGCATATGCAGCAAACAAGCAGCTATCTCTCAGAACTGGAAAGAAGTAGTCTTCACTGAAATCAATTGGGCACTCAACAGTAAGGGGGTGTTGGAACAGTCAGTCAAGGGCAGCCTCGGATACCAGTCCAGGGAACAGGGTACGTTTGGGTGGGTGGTTGGGTGTCCTTGGTCCATTACTCACCTATCCAGGGAATGGATCATGGTCAGACCTGTGGCTGTATAGCCACAAGTCTGGGAAAAGTGTCCTGGGGAGAAGGACACCCGCTTGTATACTGGCCTGTCCAGCAGATCTCCAGGTACCCCCTTGCAAATTGGGATGCCAAGTGTCCCCTTTCGGCTACGTTGAGGACAAATGTCAGAAACTGCATAGGGCAGCTCTAAACTGGCAATGCTTAAATGTATTTACAACAGCCTTGTAAAAATTGCTGCCAACACCAGGAATGCTGGTCAATACAAAGATATCCCAAAGTTGCGAGTTGTTCTGACAATGGCACAAGGTAAGATGTGCTGGAATTAGATGAGAGGGATACCTTTGGGGTGGGGAATGGTCATTAATGAGGTAGCTTTAGTGAGATACAGTGAGAAAATTCACTAGGCCTTGCAACAAAAAGACACCTTCCAAGAAGCTTTTCTGGCAGGGGCAAGTAGGCCATTCAGCCCATCAAGTCTGCCTTACTTTTCAATGATCATGGCTGATTGAATGATCCTCAACTCCACTTTTCTGCTTTTTTCCTCCATTATCCTTGATTCCTTTACTGATTAAAAGTTTGCCTCCCTCAACCTTGAATATACTTAATGGCCCAGCCTCAACAACTTCCTGCAGTAAAGGATTCCACAGATTCATAGCCCTTTGAGAGAAGGAATTCCTCCTCTTAGATTCCCTATAGTACGGAAACAGGTCCTTCGGCCCAACCCTCCGAACAGTTACCCACCCAGACCCATTCCCCAACGTTTACCCCTGACTAATGAACCTAACACTATGGGCAATTTAGCATGGCCAATTCACCTGACCTACACATCTTCGGATTGTGGGAGGAAACGCAAGCAGGCACAGGGGGATGTGCAAACTCCACACAGACAGTCACCCAAGGCTGGAATCAAACTGGGTCTCTGTTGCTGTGAGGCAGCAGTGCTAACCACTGACCCAGCATGCTGCCCATTAGCAGTCTTAAATATGTCATCCCTTAATCTGAGATGATACCCTCTGGTCTCCACAAAGGGAAACAACCTTTCTGCATCTACTCTGTCAAGTAGACTAAAAAAACTGCATGTTTCAGTAATGATTTGGAGATGCCCGTATTGGACTGGGGTGTACAAAGTTAAAAATCACACAAAACCAGGTTATAGTCTAACAGGTTTGTTTGGAAGCACTAGCTTTCAGAGCATTGCTCCTTCATTCGGTGGTTGTGGAGTATAAGATCGTAACACAGAATTCATAGCAAAGGTTTACAGTGTGATGTAACTGAAATTATATATTGAAAAAGACCTGAATTGTTTGTTAAGTCTCTCATCTTTTAGAATGACCATGTTGGTTTCAGTTCTTTCATATGTAAATCCCATAACTTTTTAAAACTTACATTCTCAAGTGAACTTTAACAATAGGTGCCATGTTGGCCCAAATAATGCATTGAATGCGTGAGGTGCCCTGTGTGAGGCTGTCTGTGCCCCAATGTTAAGACTGATTCTATTTCTAAAAGAGCGATCTACAGAACTTTACATGGATTCATGCAGTTTTTGAGAAAATAAAACGTAATTCTGCAAGTAAAAATTCACCCCACAAACTTATATATGTGTGTGCGTGTGTTGTGTGTGTGTGCAGGGGGGTATAAGTCCCCCCTGTGAATCTGTGAGAGAGGGTGTGTATGTGTATGAGTGTGAGTGTAAAGGGGTATAAGTCTGCGAGAGGGTGCATCTGTGGGTGGGAGTGTATGTGTGTGCATATGAGACAGAGCTTGTGTATGACAGGGTTTGCGTGAGAGTTGGGTCTGTCGGAATGTGTGTGTCTGTAAGAATGTCTATGTGTGTCCCTAAATCTCTCTCTTCTGTTATTTAGCTTCTCTAGTCTTCTTAACCAATATTCAATGATATCCATTGACCATATTAAATATTTACTTACTATACAGCCTATAAGATGCAGTAATTTGCTGGCACATATGAAACCACCACCTTAAGGTTTCCTTCCAAGTCACACACTCTTCTGACTTGCTGTTCTTTTATGACTACTGGGTTAAGTCCTGAAACTCCCTCTCATAGGTGGCATTTCACCATATGAATTGCAGATGTTCAAAAAGGCGACTGGTATTTTGTGGGCAATTGGAATGGAAAATGGTTTTACCAACAATGCCAATATCCCATAAATGAATGAAGATAAAATAAACTTTTGATGAAACATTAAACCAAGGCTTTGTTTGCCTGTTCAGATGGATGCAAAAGATCCCATGACACTATTTAAAGAAGAAAAGGCATTCTTCTAGTATTCCGGCAAACATATATCCCTCAAGGAACAACACCAAAACACATTAAGTGGTCATATAACTCATTACTGTTTGTGCAAATTGACCATTGTGTGTGTCTACAAAATAATAGTGATTACCTCATAAGTAATTCATTAACTGTAAAGTACTTTGAGATGTCCTGAGGACATGAAGAGTGCTATATTAATGCAAGTTAATTTGTTCTTTCCTCATAAATGGGTTTATGATTTCATTACACATAGTGTACAGAGAAATTCTTTCCCCATGGAATGCAATGCACAACAAACACGCCATTAAAGTATTGTATACTATCTTAATTTACTAGTCTATTTTGTCTGCATTTAGTTTTTTTTGTTGGTACACCAATGTACAAAAATTAATAGTACGAACATGAAGAATTAAACTTCGAGGACAAAGCCTTTCATTTTTCATGTGCTGAATATATACATTGTATACTTAACTTTTTTTTAACAAACTGAAGACAAAGTTGATTTTTAAAATGTCAAAAACCATAACTTTTATCTTAAACAGTGACAGATCATGTATGGCAGTTTTGTATAATTTCCATTTCCTTTTCAGCATTTTCTTCCACTAATGTCATTGTAGATTTTAGTGTGTTCTTCCTGTACATCACTGCCCTTAATCTGACAGTGTCAGAAGGATCTATCTTCATTTTCTCACTCTTTTCATAATCTAATCCTCAAGTCTAACATGCAATTAGTGCCCTTTTTGCCCCCTGAATACCAAACAGGCTGATTGCTACAGCTTTCCCTGTGCAATCCGTTTAGCTACATAGCCAGTAATGAATATGTACATTTTAAGGACCTAAGCGAAGGGGGTCATAGGCAATCAACCTTGAATTCAATTACGTGAGTCAAGGTTAATGACTCTGCACAGTGGTCAGAGGTGCTTGGAATGCTACAGATTAAATCAAGCTGTCAGAACTGACAATGCATAGAACTGAATTACTTGCATGCGGAACAGGGAATCAAGTGCAGATAAAATGGTGTTGGTCTTCAGAGAAGATTACATAGAGTTTGTAGTGGCAAATCAGATTGTAAATCTCCCTTAGGTCTGTGATATGATTAGCACAAATAAAGCCATGTCTAGCTTGTAATGCACTGCTTGCTAATGCGACAAACTCCACTGTGTCTTCTGCAGTCATATAGGGTAGGAGACAGCCATGTATTCGTGCTTATTTCTGGACCTTTGGCTACCAAAGTATCAATTGCAGAACACCTATGTCTTTATGAATTAATAAATTCATATATTATTAAAACTTTGACCTTGTCATCTTCAGCCTCCTGCACTGTGTTGAAGCTGAGCACAAGCTTGAGGGACAGCATTTTATCTTTCCAAAGGACAATTTGCAGCCACTGGTCTTAATAATTTCATTAATAACTTCAACATTTAATTTTAGCACCTTTTGTCTCTGTGACAGGAGGTGCTGGTAATGCATTTTGGTTGTTTTGATCTTTTGAGAAGGGGGGCAGAAATGGATAGCTATAGGGAGTCCATTTTCCCTCGGAACATAGCTGGGGAACAGAGTTCGTGCTTGATGTCAGCTTTTTTATTATTCTCCAAAACACTTTGGGCTGCTGCACTCCTTCCACTTCACAAATATTGTTTGCATTTCTAATTGTTTTACCTTGCACTCACTCAGATATACACACATTTTCTGTACCTGTTAATTTCTTTGATTATGCCTTCTATTGACTTGTATTAAAATCGCTTTAACGATTTAGCAATGTCCTGTTTTCCATTTAAGAATTTGACAGGCCATTCATATGTCTGCTTCCATTCTCATTATACTTGGTAAAATGATATGCAGTGCTATGGGGAAAGAACAAAGAAGTGGTGCTAATTGGTGAACACTTTCAAAGCCTGACGCAGGAACATTTGGCTAAATGACTTTCTGTGCTGCATGAATATGCTATTCTCCCCTTTGTATTATTCCTTTATAAGTGCTGGGTATCTGTGTTTATTTCTAATTTTTGTATTACATTTACCTGAACTTGTTTATTATTTCTGTATGAATTGATTGATTAACTTGCTAAGAGTTTCCCCAATGTTTCCTAATTTTGTTTGAAGTTTGGTACATAGTCTGTGTAAATGGATTACAAGTTGCATGAAGGTGGCAGCTGGAAACTGAGTGCAGTGGAAACAAGTGGTTAGTCTAGGGATTTGACATATGAGGGAATTTGGTGCAGTGATTCCCTTTTACAAATTCAAAGTGATGCAAGAGAGGGTACTGATGGTAGCAAGATAAGAGAATGAAAGTTGGATGCATTAATTAGGTAATTGGTGAGCTTTGTTTCCCCTTCTAAAATAGGACTAAGTATAAACTAGTTCTGGGGAGCTCTCGGAATTGTGTTACATTTAGAACATAGCTGTTAAACTCCATGTCATAACTGTGGTTAATCATTGAATGATATTTTAAACTTGAAATCTGACTTGCTAATTATAAGCAACATAAAGATGGCAAAGAAGGTGATTAATTGCAAAAGGAGCATCCAAGCAGCAAACACATCAGCAGTAAGTGTTCACAGCTCGAGAAATTTCTACTTGAGGCTGAAGAGCTGCAGTACGAGCTTTGGACGTTGCAATGCGTCACATAAGGGAGAGCTACCTGGCCTCTTTGTTCCAGAAGGCAGGTGCACTTTTCAGCTTTGATGAGCCTGAATCAGTCCATGGTCAGTGTTATGAGGGTGTGATTGTAAAAGAGGCAGATAGAGGGATCAGTAAAGTAGCAATGGATTTGCCCAGTCCTTACAGATGTGCAACAGATTTGAGGTTTTTGCAGCTTGTATGAATGAGAGTAAGATTGACAGCAAAGAGAACAAATATGTACAGCACAGTGATGCAGGGTGCAATTCTATTGAGCGGGGGAGAAAAGAATGGAGTTGTGACAGGGAACGGTAAAATTAGTGTAATAGATGCTGCTCTTTGCATCTGAGAATGTGAGTTACAAAGACTGTAATGCTGACCTGGTATCAGAGCATTGCCTTCATCTCAGCTGAAATGAAACTTGAGAATGACAGATTCCAGCATGTGTGTACAAAGATAGATAAGAGTAACCACAAAGGTAATAATCTCTCAATTACTCATTAAGCCATGAACAAATCAACAAAGTAAGATGAGAGTGTTGATAGCATATCTCAAAGGTTGATGTAAGAGAAATGATTTAGATTCACATGACACTGGCACCAGTACTGGAGAAAGAGGAACTGTATCACTGGGATGATCTTCAACTTGAACAATACTGAAACCATTATATTGGCAAGTTGTATAACTTGAGATGTGGAGAGGGGTTTGAGCTCGATAGTAGAATGGAGGGAATGAGTATTATGTGATAGTCAATACAGAGACATAGGGCTGAATTTTCTTTGAAATATGTTTTTGGGCCAAGTTCCTTGGATGGTTTCTTGCTACAAGGTCTAATGAGATTTCTCTTAGTATTTTTCCAAACATGTCTCATTAATTACCTATCCTACCCCTGTGGCACCCCTTCATCCAACCCTAGTCTCACCTTACCACATGCCCATTCCTGGAACAACTTGCTACTGCTGGGATATTCCAGAATTGATTGGCATTCTTGGTCTGGTGCCATCTTTGAAACCTTTTTGTGCACCTGGAGAAGCACTTTCCAGAAATACTCTGCATGGTTGCTCACATTTGCCCCAGATGTGGCAGAGAAGGGAAAATCAGTGCCTCAATTTGTGGACAGGGACCTGGAAATCCTGCTGGAGGGTCCAGATGTGGAATGCCCTCTTCTCCCAGCACAAATAGAGAAGGTCATAGCACCAGACCATAGTAGCCAGGACTGAGGTTGCCCCAGGTTAGTGCACAGTCAACGGCCTGGAGGAATATGTAGCAATATAAAAAGAAGGTCAATGGCTTCCTCCACTCTGCCAGCGTTAAGTGCCACTGTCATTTCTCTGATATCTCACACTCCTTCCATTTTTCCCTTCACACCACCTCCCACCTCAGCTCGTTCTCTACCACACTCTCTATTGCCTACAAAATCTTCCCTTTCTTGCTGTCACTCACCCAGCCACCCACACCACGAACCCTGCATGCCTTCTATGCCACCAATTCACTTGCTTGGGACACATCCTCACCAGAACTAACACTAAAAGCTGTGCCACCACTTTAATCTTCCTTAGTACCTGCCTCTCTTTCATTCTAGGAGGAAAACAGCCACAATAGGGCAAAAAGACAAAAGCGGGTTGTGGGCTGCATAACATGTGGCTTCTCACCCCTGTCCTGAACAGTGACTGACCATGTCCAAGCCCACGAATGAGTATTGTAGGCTGCTATTGACTTACAGTGCTGGGACCCCTGAGGGAAGGTTATCTCCCTCAACTTAACTGAAGATTCCTGACCACCAGGGCAAGCTTCCTGGTTTTGTTCTGTGCTAAGTGGGAAGCAAAATAGTAGTATTGTGATCAAAGTCTGTGAGAAGATTTGTAGCTCGGGTGCTCGTTGTTGTGGTTCTGTTCGCTGAGCTGGGAATTTGTGTTGCAGAGGTTTCATCTCCTATCTAGGTGACATCCTCAGTGCTTGGGAGCCTCCTGGACTGGACTGACAACCGGAAGCGACAGATTCAAACCACTACAAATGCCGGAGGAAACATCACAGAAGCGCTTCACAAGAGGCTCCCAAGCACTGAGGATGTCACCGAGACAGGGGACGAAATGTCTGCAACACAAATTCCCAGCTCGGCGAACAGAACCACAACAGTAGTATTGTGAGCTAATTGTCTATGTCTGAGAAGCAATCTGCAAAGAGATACGTTAAAGCAATGCAAGGAGAGATGCTGTGTGCATCCTGGTAGGCTCTGAGTAATTGAGCTCAATGACAGGAAGCAAACAGCTCAGAGATGCAGCCTGAGTCCACTGTATGAACTGGGTGTATGTTACTAAGCACAAAGTGTTCTTGCCACAACATTACAGAGACAATTGTCATTGACCTCAAGGTGCGGTATTGAAGTGCAGAAATTACTATAAGGGGTTCAGAGATTTGCGGTGAGGGTTCCTCTCGGCTGGCACATGTCAAATGCCAATGCCTGTGGATGTGGAGTGTGTGTGGCCAGTACCCATAATGGGTGCCATGAGATGTTGCTGCTTGGTGTCCAACATGGAGGCCCTTTGGAGTCAGTAGTGAGCTGACGTCCTCAGGTATCTGCTCTGACTTACACGTTGAGAATTCTAGATGTCAGACTTCAGGAGAGGAACAAGGAGAATTTTTTTCTCTGAGAGTTGTGTGACTGTAGAACTCTATGTGTCAGAAGGTGGTGGAGGCAGGTCATTGAATATTTTAAGGCAGAGGTAGATGCATTATTTTTAGGCAGCTAAAGCAAGAGTTATAGGGGGTAGACAGGAATGAGGAATTCAAAACACAAAACAAATCAGCTATGATCTTATTGAATGGTGGAGTAGAGTTGACGGGTGGAATGGTCTACCTCTACTCTTATTTCATATGTGCATATGTTTGTATTGTGAATTCAGACTTAAGGTGATTTTTATTACATCACCGTCTGAGATCTGCAGTCCCAGCTAGTGGAGATTTCAGATTGACAGCCTTTCCATGGTTTGTTGCTGTTTGGACCAATCCCAGTTTACACACATTCTCTAGTGGTCAAGGTTGGTGCTTCAATGCACCTTGATTTTCTTATAACTACATTATCAAAGTCTGTTATATATTTCCACTCTTTTCATTGTGTGCACAGTTTGAAAAAAAAGTTGTGAGGCTAGCAATTTCCAATAACTTAAGCTTTCAGATGCATAATATCTTTAAATATAAATGTAATATATACAAGTAGCAGTTCACTAGATCTCCACAGACTTATAAATACAGAGAAACCTGATGGCATAATTTGCATCTGGGTTATACCATTCCCTGCAACAGCTGAGGTGCTCAGTACTGCATTTTACATATTTACCATCTTTACTTTGCATTGAGACTTTGCAATTTTAGGAAAGTAAAGCTTCCAACTTTACAAGTCATTTGGTGCTTTGCTTGAGAAATTTGGTACGTTCTCCATTTATGATAGATTTTTTTCTATTTTCACATGTTGCTCTTTTCTCGGGTATGATTTCACAGTGCTGCGTGTATTCATTCCAGGAGCTTGATTACGTAGTTATTCATCATGTGTGAGCCTTGACAAAGAGTCACTTAGCTGTTTACCTGTGGTGGTGCTGGGAGAAGTGACCTGGGTTGTTATAATCAAACTGCTCCTGTTCTATCAGGTAACAAAGTCATGACTTCAGTTACAAGTCAAATAAAAGGTTACAAGTCAATCACACATAGAACATAGAACATAGAACATAGAAGAATACAGCGCAGTACAGGCCCTTCGGCCCTCGATGTTGCGCCGATCCAAGCCCACCTAACCTACACTAGCCCACTATCCTCCATATGCCTATCCAATGCCCGCTTAAATGCCCATAATGAGGGAGAGTCCACCACTGCTACTGGCAGGGCATTCCATGAACTCACGACTCGCTGAGTAAAGAACCTACCCCTAACATCTGTCCTATACCTACCCCCACTTAATTTAAAGCTATGCCCCCTTGTAATAGCTGACTCCATACGTGGAAAAAGATTCTCACTGTCGACCCTATCTAAACCCCTAATCATCTTGTACACCTCTATCAAGTCACCCCTAAACCTTCTTTTCTCCAATGAAAACAACCCCAAGTGCCTCAGCCTTTCCTCATACGATCTTTCTACCATACCAGGCAACATCCTAGTAAACCTCCTCTGCACCCGTTCCAGTGCCTCCACATCCTTCCGATAATATGGCGACCAAAACTGCACACAATACTCCAGATGCGGCCGCACCAGAGTCTTATACAATGATTCATTATTACAATGATACACGTAAAGTCAAACTGTCAGAAGGAATGTTCTTCCATGAGTGTCAATAGAAAGTGAACCAACTGTAACAAGTCGCAGGGAGGAGATATTATAACAGGGAAGACAGGAAGATGAAACAGTTGATTTTTGTATCATGTACCTAACTCTATTCGAGCACAACATTGATGTAATATTTAGTTGCCACATATTTACAATTTTAAAAAAATATATAGAATTTGAGCAGGTTGCTCACTCTGTCACTGCACTAACTCTCCTCTCCTACCACAGCATCACTGAGTTCATTTCTAGGGCCTCTACATTCACCATGGTCAGCTGAGCTAGTACCTAATAGGAATCATATCCAAGGTCTTCTTTGACTGAATGGCTGCATAACTCATTAGATTAAGAATAACACAAATACAACATTTAATGTAATACATTATCCCCAGGTGCTTCATAGAGAAATATAAAACAAAATATACCACTAATCAACATACAGAGCTATAAGGTGAAATAACTAAAGATTTGGTCAAAGAGGTAGATTTGAAGGATTGGCTTAAAGGAGGAAAGTAAGGTGAAGAGATAAAGTAATCTTTGTAAGGAATTTAGAGCTCAAGCCTAGGCTGCATTGCTTAATTTGACATATGGGCTCAGAGCAGAATGAGAATGATCAGTCAAATAGGACAAAATAATGAATCATTGAGTGCTGAGGGGCGAGAGAAAGAAAATAAATTCACTGAACTTGACTAGGAACAGGCAGAGAGATTGACTTGAATATTGAAGGAAATTAGTGAAAAATGCAAAAGAAGAGCCTAGTACAGAGAGAGACACAGAAAAGACAATGATCCAAGGATCTACATTGAATCAGATAGTTATTAAAAGCTAGGCAACTGAAGGCATAGCTATCAATGGTGGAGAATTCAATTCAAGAATGTTCAAGAGGCTAGAAGGTTGAGTGTCTGAGGGAGATCAGAAAGATGGTGAGGGAGAGGCCTTTGCATGATTTGAAATCGAAGATGGGAATTTTAAAATCAAGATGTTGTTCTATTAGGAGCCATGTAGTTCAGTGAGCACAAGGCTGATAGGGGAACAGAAATTGGGTTCTTGTTAAGACAGATGACCCCAACTTTATGCAGGGCAGAATGTGGGAGAAGTATTTTGGAATAGCCAATAATGGAGCTAACAAGAACATGAATTGAGGTTTCAGCAAGAGACCAGTTGAGGCAGGGTAGAGTTGGTGATGTTTTTGAGGTAGAAATAGGTAGTCTCAGTGGTGTGAGTATGTGGTAATTTACTAGAGATGATCGTGTTTGGACTAGGAATGGTTTGTGACATTTAAATTCTGTCATAGAAAAACATGTAATATTGAGCCATCACGTCAGTTCGATGCATTAGTGAGGTTTCAGCTCTCATTATTCATTTATCGTTTATACAAAGGCACCGTCTTTGCTGCCAAAGCACAAACAGAACAGCTGCACATCATTTTCATTGCAATGATATATTGTTCAAACAATGAGATATTTTCAAAGTGCAATTATGTGTTTCATTGAAAGTTGTATTATTTCATGATAGTAGTTGGCACAGTTTAAGAAAACAGTTGTAAATTACTTTTGCGAGTTAGGCCTATTTGAAGACGAGATTTTCTGTTATTGTAAATCTCAAATTTCCGCTGAATTTAAACTCAATTACTGTAAAGTTCCATGAATGTTTCAGCTTCATCTAACCTATCTGCAACATGATTAGACTATAGACATATATGTAAAACCACATAATTTTATACTAATTGTACCAAATATTTCCAGTTTATTCTGCAATTTTTTCATAAGATCATAGAACCAGAAGAAACAGGAGCAGAATTAGGCTATTGGCCCATCAAGTCTGCTCTACCATTTGATCATGTCTGATATATTTCTGAACCCTATTCTCCTGCCTTCTCCCAGTAATCCTTGATATCCTTACCAAACAAGAACCTATCTATCTCTGTGTTAAATATACTGAATGATTTGTCCTCCACAGTCCTCTGTGACATTGAGTTCCACAGATTAATCACCATCTGGATGAAAAATCCCTCCTTATCTCAGTTCTAAAGGGTTGTCCCTTCACTCTGAGGCTGTGCCTTTGGGACCTAGTCTTTCACTAGTTGAAACATCTTCTCCCTATCCACTCTTTCCAGGCCTGTCAATATTCTGCAACCATTCTTGACATGATAAGCCCTTTCTCCCTGGGATCATTCTTGTAAGCCTCCTCTGGGCCCCCTCCTACATCCTTCCTTAGATATGAAGCTCAAAGCTTCTCACAATATTTCTAACATGGTCTGACCACAGCCTTACATAGCTTCAGTAGTGTATTTCTCATCTTGTGTTCTCGCCATCTCT